>NW_024505781.1:0-324 GCF_017590055.1 Onychostruthus taczanowskii | reverse complement strand
TTATTGGGATTTTGGGTGTTTTTGGGGATTTCTTGTTCTTTTTTGGATGTTTGGGATCAGCTGCTGAGACAGGAAAACATCCTGGTACCAGGTTAGAGGGAAGGACTGTACAACAGCTTCCAGCCTACTGCAGCAATTGTTTAATAAACATAAAAACCATCTAATTGTGAAATATGCATTTTTAAGCTTCAATTCTGCACCTCAGACGCCTTGAGCTGAACTGGATATGGGCTCCAAAATGAGTCCCTGTAAACCCCCAGGCCTCAGGGAACATCTCAGGTGCCTGAGGCACTGCCAGCCTCAAACACCCCAAACCAATTAAAT
>NW_024505780.1:0-325 GCF_017590055.1 Onychostruthus taczanowskii | reverse complement strand
AAATTCTTGACCACCCCCTAAAATTCCTGACTCCCCCCCAAAATTCCCGACCCCCCCCAAAATTTTTGGGTGCCTCCCCAAAATGTGGGGGCCCCCCCCGGGATTTCGGGGCCCCCCCGAGCCCCCCCGCTTTGGGGAGGGGTCTCTCAGGGTCGCTGTTTCCCAGTTTGGGACTGGTTGAACTGGGAGCGTTGGGGGCTGGGGGGGGCAGATGTGACCTCGAGTGACCCCGCGCAGGCCCCGCCCCCCAATTAGCCCCGCCCCCCGTTAATTACAGACCAGCCTGGGTGGTCCGAGGGCTCCCAGTGCTCCCAGTGACATCCCA
>NW_024505779.1:0-325 GCF_017590055.1 Onychostruthus taczanowskii | reverse complement strand
GGGTGGGCAGTGCCAGCAGAACACAGGGAGTTAAAGCAGACACTGAAATGCCAGAAGGGACCTCAGTGTCATTCCCCACCCACCCAGTTTTGCAAGCTGGCCCAGGAAGCAGCAGGGCACTGCTGGAATGCTCAGCAGGCCACTGAAGGGTCTCACACACCACTTTGTGCAGCTGCCAGCCCCAGAGGGGCCCCAGGAACAATCTGTCCCATGCAGGACACGCGTGGCCACGCCAGCCCGGGGTGGCACACGCAGAGCTCTGGCCCCATGGAAAATGCTGGCTCTGCTCCAGGTGTTCAAGGGACAACTGAGGCAGGAGGAGGAG
>NW_024505778.1:0-325 GCF_017590055.1 Onychostruthus taczanowskii | reverse complement strand
CCCGAAATCGCCGTTTTTTGCCCCGTTTCTCACCGGCGAAGCTCCAGTCCGGGAGGTCGCGCAGGGGGCCGGGCCCGGAGGGGCTGGGGGAGAAACCCTGCCTGGAAAACCCAAAATTGCCCGATTTTCACCCAAAATTCCACCTCAATGAACTCAAACCCCCAAATTTGGGAAAAACAGAAAAAAATTTGGGGGAAAAAATCAAAATTTTGGTGAAAAAAACCCAAAATTTAAGGAAAAAATGGACGAAAATCACAAAAAAATCTGATTTTTTTTGCCCCAAAATTTGGGGATTTTCACCCAAAATTCCACCCAAAACTTTAAC
>NW_024505777.1:0-325 GCF_017590055.1 Onychostruthus taczanowskii | reverse complement strand
GGGCGCGCGGCGGCCAATCGCGAGAGTCGGCGCGCGGGGAGAGAGAGGGGGGCCCTCAGCAGCGTGGGGTGGCCGTGGCGAGTGCCTGAGCGGAGACCGCGGGAGAACGGCGGGAGGGGGGAAGGGCAGGAGGCACCGGGGGAATCCCGCTGAAGGCCTGGGGGGAACGGCGAGCCGCGACCAGGGGCGGCCGGAAGGCGGAGCAGGCGGGGTTAAGGCCGCCCCGCGCGGGGGGGGGCCTCGCCGCGCGCGCGGGGGCTGCCGGCAGTTGGAGTCCGTGAGGGGTGCTGCGCGTGCGCAGTGCGAGCACCTTCTCCCCCCCGCC
>NW_024505776.1:0-325 GCF_017590055.1 Onychostruthus taczanowskii | reverse complement strand
AAAAAAAAAAAAGTTAACATAATGGCACATTAAATTCTCTCTTTTAGCAGTGAGATATTGTTTGCCAGAAGTTGGACTGTGCTTCCTGAGTTTGTTTGAGGTTATGGATATTGGCACCTGAATAAGAAGCAGTAATTTCAGTCACTTTGGGTGGACACTCAGATATTTCTGCTGAACATTTTTGTTTAAGGAAATGGATTGCATGAGTCTTCCATTTCTCTGATTTCTGACTGTTCACAGAACCCTGGCTTTCAGATTCCCACAGCACACATTTTTTCCATTTTTGAGTAAATAGTCTGTGAATTTCTGTCCTGGGGGAAACAGT
>NW_024505775.1:0-325 GCF_017590055.1 Onychostruthus taczanowskii | reverse complement strand
TATTTTATTTTTTAAATTTTATTTTATATTTTTTATTTTACAGTTTTTTATTTTATTCTAGTCTATTTTATTCTATTCTATTTTATTCTATTCTATTTTATTCAATTCTATTCTATTCTGTTTCATTCTATTCTGTTTCATTCTATTCTATTCTATTTTATTCTATTTTAATTTCTTACATATTTTTATATTTTGTATTTTTTCTATTTTTGTGTTTTATTTTAATTTTTATCTTATTATATTTTATTTAAATTGATATTTTAAAATATTTTTATATTTTATTTTCTATATTTTACTTTTTATATTTTATTTTTATATTTTTATA
>NW_024505774.1:0-325 GCF_017590055.1 Onychostruthus taczanowskii | reverse complement strand
CCGGCGGCCGCCGCCTCCCCGCCGCAGACCCCGGCTCCAGCCCGCGGCCAAGGCACCGCCTGCGGGGCCGGCGAGCTCTGCCGCCGCCTCCCGCCCGGCCCCGCCATGAGGAGGGGGGCGGCTGCCGGGGCGGGGACGCGACGCCCGCAGCGCTGACGGGGCCGGTGGGGACACTGCGCTCACGGGCAGGGACCCCAAGGCGGCAGCCACGGGGCCGGGAGCTCCCGCAGTCCCGGCGGAGGGGCGGGGCGGGCGCGGCCCCGCCGCAGGTGTCACCGCCGCGCCTGCGTTCCCCCGCTGTCCCCCGGCCCTGACCCCGCCGCCG
>NW_024505773.1:0-325 GCF_017590055.1 Onychostruthus taczanowskii | reverse complement strand
TGGGGTGTTTCGGGGCCGTTTTTGGGGAGCTTTCCGGCCGTTTTTGGGGTGTTTTGGGGCCGTTTTTGGGCTGTTTCAGGGCCGTTTTTGGGGTGTTTCGGGGCCGTTTTTGGGGTGTTTCAGGCCCGTTTTTGGGGTGTTTCGGGGCCGTTTTTGGGGCGCTTTCCGGGTGTTTCGGGGTGTTTTGGGGTCCCACCTTCTTGACGACGCCCAGGTAGAGCAGCCCGTCCGTCCAGCGTGCCAGCACGTCCTGCCCCTCCCCGACCTGGGGGGGCTTCGGGGGGCTCTGGGGGGGCGACCCCCCCCCGGCGGCCTCCATCACACC
>NW_024505772.1:0-325 GCF_017590055.1 Onychostruthus taczanowskii | reverse complement strand
CATAGATCCGAACCTGACCCATGGATCCAAACTGGACCCACGGATCCGAACCTGACCCATAGATCCGAACTGGACCCATGGATCCGAACCTGACCCATAGATATGAACCTGACCCATGGATCCGAACTGGACCCATGGATCCAAACCTGACCCATAGATCCAAAACTGACCCACAGATCTGAACCAGAGCCAGGGATTCGAACCTGACCCACGGATCCAAAACTGACCCACGGATCCATCCCAACCTTATATCCCAGCCCAATATCCCAGCCCCACATCCCTGATCCCATTTCCCCTTGCAGGCTCCCCGTGGGGCGCCGTGGCT
>NW_024505771.1:10113-12861 GCF_017590055.1 Onychostruthus taczanowskii | reverse complement strand
GATGGACTTCTGGCCTGTCTAATGAATGGGGTTATGGTCTTTTTGCACACTGTTTGTGAAGTTGTATTAGTTCATTCCTTGGAGCTTGAGCCTCATGGAATGAGATTATCTGTAACTCTGGGAGCAGAGTGTGTGGCTCTGCTGTCACTGACCAGCACCCTCTGCCACTCTGAGCCACTGCTGGGTCATCAGCCTGCCAGTGTGAAATGCAAAGCTGTGTTTCATGTCAGGTACATACGGGCAACGTGTGTATCTGTGATTGCGATATGTGTGGAAACCGACCATGGGACAGCTATAAAGGTGAATTGAGATGGATAACTGAGGGAGTAAAGCATGGAAGAAGGCCTTTGAACCTATGCTTTGATCGCAATTAACTTTTATAAGTCTTAAGTTGATTTAGGGGCATTTGGATTAGAGCTTCAAGGATGTTGCTGTTTGACAGGAACATTTCCTTGTATCTAAGACTTAAAGAGTTTTTTTGAAACTCTTTTGAAGTATAATTTTAGAATATTGCTTGTAGTAAGGATCTTTGAAACTATAGCTTTAGAATATATAAAAGGAAACATGCTTATCTCGATGCCTTAACAAAACAGTGAAAAGCAGCTTGAGAAAGGAAGATGAACATCAACTCAGGGATTGATAGTTTCAACCAAGGGAAGCTGGACATCACTGTTATGAGATTTATAGTCCTTGCAATTAAAAGGTGGACCAACATCGGGAATCTGGAACTCACCAGCTGGGAGACTTCTTTCTTCTTTCCGAAGCTGGACCCCACCATCTGGGGATACTCCTTACTGGGATACATCATGAGAAAAACTAAATCACAATAGTGTGGAGAGTTGTGATGTAAAAATTTGGAATAGAAACTGCTGAGAAAGTGTATGAGTACCCATGTAAAACCTATAAACCTCAACTATAGGCGTGCAGTCGGAGGGAAACCGTCCCCCAATGTACCCAGCGCTGTATTGCTCATACTTTACCATATTAATTAATAAATTGATTGCAGCTTGAATATTGGCCCAGTCAAGCTTCTCGTTTATAAAACCAAGAACCCAAAAGCAACTGTGGTCAAATGGTGAACTTGGATGTTCCCTTGAGACTGGCACAAAGATGAGTGAAGGAGTGACAGAAATCAACTATTTGATGAACATCCTGCTGGGCCTCTTTGCAGCTATGGAGCATAGGTGGTCCCTTCCCAAAAGCCAGAGCTTTCTTCAGTGCCAGCAGTGCTTGCATCCTGCAGTGACATGGGTGATTTGCAGTCAGCCATTTTGGTGCAAAAGAAAGCTTTCTCTGTTGCAGTAGTTAATATTTAATATGAAAAATCATGAGAAACCACTCCACTTTCACATTGCATTGGGGAGATGCATTCAGGAAAGAGTCTGAGGAAAGATTTCTGATCTATTCAGGAAAGGCCCGTTGGCCTGGGCTGAGATGGTATTGCACACACTGGGACAAGAGGTTTTCTAGGGTCTGAAAAAGCCCAAATGCTGATCTGTTCTGTAGTGCTGACATACATGTGCAATGAGAAATCTGCACCTTGTGTATATGTGATTTTATTTTTAATCCCACTGAATGCTTTTCTGTTTATTTGAATTATCCCTGGAAGCCCTTTCCTCAGCTGGTGTGCAGAGTGGGATTTCTGTAGTGAGCAGCAGCAGCAGGTGAATGAGGGGGAGAAGTTTTGCTCTCAGAGTGCTTGTTGTCAGGGACAGGTCTGTGTCCCTTGCTGAGGACATGTGGCAGCATTTCACAAGCTGGGCTCCTCCATGAGACTCTCCTGGCATCTGTGCTCTGAGTCCTGACTGCCTTATCCACCCAGCCCTACCTTTCTGCTGGCCTGGCTGCAGAGCACCTGAGCACTCAATGTCCCAGCACCAGCTCTGTCCTGCGACACTTCTCAGGCACTCCTTGGTTGCTACAGACAGCCTGCTGCCTTCAGAAACCAGCATGCAAGTGGTTAAACATGTAACACAAAAGGGAGAAGAACTGATACGTGAAAAAAATTGACTGACTTGTGGTAAAAGTTCGGACAATGAGAAGATACCTGACTCATTAGTCAATTATAATCTGCTAGCTGTGGCAGAGTGAAGCTCTGTCTTTGTCCCAGAGCTGTGTGTGATGCTGAACACACATGGGAATTGCTCAGGCCAACAGCAATGTACTGAAGAATTTGATTCTGTAGAATCTCTGAATTTGTGCAAATAAATAAATTTGAATATTTTCAAACAAATAAATTGTTTTATTTGAACACTTTTTTTTTTCCTGGTTTAACCTGAGATCTCATTGGCATTTCCCGTAAACTTCAGCAATTCCTGAAAGGGGTGGTTTTCCAAGAATCAAAAGTGAAAGCATTTATTGCTTCCTCTGTGTTAGCCTTTAAAACTAGGGTTTTGTTTCCCCCAGATTCATTTAGCAGCTGACTTTCCTCTTGGTTGCAGCAGTCAAAAGGTAACTTAAAAAATCTTCTGCAGGATTCAGAGGTGCCGGGATGCCGATTCATGTTTAATCAGATGAGTTTTAATGTTTTTGCAATGAATCAGGGAAAACATCTTTAATTTTCAGCTTAGCTCAGATTTTGAAGATATCACCACCAACGTGTGCTGTGCTCAGTACCTCTACAGCAGAAGACCAGGCTGTAAAGGAAGGACTTTCAGAAAGTGATGGTTTAGGAGCCAGATGCTGCTCATGCTTGCAGGATGTGTAGGGACCAGTGATGAGATAGTGCTCCTTTGCAGATGGGCTCAG
>NW_024505771.1:0-9250 GCF_017590055.1 Onychostruthus taczanowskii | reverse complement strand
ACCTGCAGCTTGCAAGGTGCTCTGCTCTCCCTCAGGTGCTCTCTGAGAGATCCAAGCCCAGCTGGGCACCTCAGGGCACAAGTGGCACTGCCTGTTCATGGGCACACAACTGATGTCTGCCTGGAAAGGGACACAAGGTTTAATACCTGTTATTTTCATAATATATAAGCAAACCTTTATTATCTGGGTCACTTGAGTACTTTGAAAAAATGGCAAAGTTTTCCCACCAGGAAGAGGAATTTCCTGGATATCATCAGATGAGAAGAAATTCTGATCTTCCCCTCTACCTGAGCCACCAACATTCAGTCTAACATTTCATGACACCCTCCTTCAGGTGTTTCCAGCTCTCCTGTTTAAATGACCATGTCTAAGGGCATCTCTTCATTCTCTTCATTTAGAGCAGCTGGAACTATGTCCTTTCCGTTGTCTCGGGATCTCCTCTGGTCTGGTCTGGTTGGGAAGATCCCAAGGTGTGTCTCTGTTAAAAGTCTCTTTTCTCCAACCCAGCAGCAGAAGAAGGAGTCTTTGGTTCACGTTCTCAAGGTTGTTTATTATTTCTTTATCTCAAACATTTTCTGTCTGGCCTGCCTAGGTCAGTTCTGCAGGTCAGTCTGAGGCACACTCCCACCTCTCGGGCTGGTGCTATCTTTTATACTAAAAACTACGTATACTATGTTTGCAATTATGTTCCAATACCTATCACCTGTGTTAGACAGTGACTTTCTACTCTAAACCAATCTGTGAATGTCAACATCATCCTGAACATGGATGCCAGGGAGAAGAAAGAAGGACAGAGCATGCCCAAATCCCTCCATCCTGGAACCCCTGACCCTCATGTACAGAATTCCAAACCCCCCTGTACAAGGTCCAAAACCCCGTTTTACAGTGCTCCAAAATTTTTCCCTTCACCCTGTGATTGCTCCTACTATGCTACTTAAACTTTTGTGACCTTTAATTCTTCATATAAAGTTGGTAATTTGCTCCATGGGTTGAGATTGAATTTCCAGGTGTCTTTGGCTTCCTGCCAGGGTCTCTGAGACCCTGCCAGGGCTTTGAGCCATCCAGGGCATCCAGAGAGATGTCCTGGGTTCTGACACCGTTGCTCCCAGATTTCCTCCTGCAGCTGCTCTCTGGTCATTCCAATCTGTGTCCTTTGACTGGCTTCATGCTTTGAGCTTCAGGGAGTTGCCCAATCTTTCAGAAGTTTAAATACCTCTCAGTCAGCATCTTAGTTGTAGTTTTATCTTTTATATCATCTCTTCTTAAGTCTTTGTTTAAAATCCTTCCTGTATGGCAATCCCTTGTGGATGGTGGACATGTCAGATGTTGCTGGGATGTCACAAGGAACTTAGGGAAAGGGTTTGATGTTTCTTAAATTTTATCATGTTGACATTTTTGATGTTGGCTATGAAGAGAAACCTTTCTTTGCCTCTGAATCTCACCAGTTCCTGCTCCCCCAAAGGACACAAATCTGATGAGTTGTGGTTCCCACTCCAGTGGTGGAAATTGGACCCCCCTTCAATAGCCAGAGCAGAGCTCCCTTGTCCCAGAAAGTCGCTGGAAAAGGAGGGATGATGGAAACAGGACAGGTTGTGGGGATCAGGGGCAGGGCAGAGCCAGGGAGAAGAATGACTTTTGCATTGGATGGAGCTGTGCCTTCCCTTGGCTTTGTTGGCTGACAAGAAATGAACATCCCTCTGTGTCTCGGGCAGCTCCTTCTCCAAGGAAAGCAGGTGGGAGTTGGAGCCAAGGAGCTGAAAGCTGCAGGTGCAGCCTGGGCTGGAGGGAGCTCAGATTTGCACAAGGCTGCTCTGAGTGCCAGGGCTTGGATGGGGGAAATGGTGGGGAGGGTGTAGGGACAGAGTCTGATTGATTGTCAGCCATGAAGCGTCTTGATTTTTGTGAAAAAAGCCAATCACTTGTTTCTGAAATTTTAAAAATTTAATAGTAGTAATATAGTCAGAATAATAAAGTTTGAACAATTGAGATTAGGACAATATGAGACAATAAAAACAAAGAGATACGGACGTCTGGGTACATTTTTCTTAGCAACACGAGCCCGAAGAAGGACCCCGGTTAACAGAGGATTAACCCTTAAAAACAATCGCCTGTTGCATATCATACATGATGATAAATTCCATTCAAACACAGGATTCTGTCTGGTCACTGTCAACTTCTTCCTCTTAATCCTCGTGCAGTCTTCCTGTCTGAGCGAGGTGGGAAGAAGTTAGTTTTCTGCTGATAAGGGAGTAATAAATTCCCTTTCTCTGAAAGATTTAGGTGTCCTGTGGCATCTATCTGGTGCAAGTCCTCTCTTAACCAAATATCTTACATAGCATAGTTTCTATTTTAACATTACATTATAACCTAAAACAGTATTTAATAGTTAATTTAATACTTAAGAAAATTAATACAGCATAACTTTCTAACATAACACATACAATATTCATTTTAATACTTGCGAAAAGCCAATCATAAAATACACATTTTTCACAATTTTCATACCTATTCAAACTGCATGAGGAGGTACTTGGATTCAGTATCAATTGGAGGTTGCACATATCAATGTATTAACAGGAAAAATAACCTTAAAAGGACCTAAAGAATGTTTTCTCACTGTCTTTTTAAATTGAATATATTCACTTTGAATACACTCCTGAAATCTGCCTAATTAACCACAAATTATTTGGAATCTTAAATCAAATTATACCCAGAGGCTTGGCTTGTTAAGGGGTTCTGAATGTTAATGAGCCCTGGGACACTGAATTCCTGCACTGAAGAGCTGAAGGCTGAACAAGCCTCAGGAGCAGTGAAATCCAGCAGCAGCCTCCAAGGTGCTGAGGATGTCAGCAGGCCCCACTGAGGCCATCCCTGCCCAGAGACCGTGGGGGAATGGGCAGGCAAGGAGAGCGTCCCTGGGGCTGGGCCAGCAGAACTCAGAGGCACCAGAGGCTCCAGCTGGGACATGGAGTGTGGAATGTGGCTGGGAAAGCCCTGCCTGGGCTGTGCCAAGCAGGACAGACAAGCCCTGACCCCCATACCCCACACAACTCTCTCAGTGAGACATTTAAAAGGCATTATAATTATTTGTGTACTCTGAGTTGGATGCAATGGAGAAATATTTACAAGAGATTCTCAGGAGCTCAAAACAACCAAACAGCCTTTACTGGCAACTTTAGAAAATCAGAGAAACTTTGGCAAAAGGTTTGTTATGACACTGTAGGTGTTTTGGATTGTTAACTTAAGATTTTTCTAATTTTGAGTTTTCTTAATTAATGTATTGATGAGTGTGGTGAGTTTTAGTATTGGTTAATTATTTATGTATTACGTTTGTTGTGAGGTAGGATTAGGAGAAAGGTAAAGCAGCCTTAAAATTTTAAAATAGTATAAAGAAAAATTTATTATACGCAATTAAGAGAAAAAAGGTAGTAAGAATTAAAATAAACTCTTTAGAACACTTTGTTTCTTTACATCTTTTTTTTACTGGCAGTGTAAAATAACTGAACTTAAAATTTCTAGTTAGTTTACTCTTTCTAGAATAGTCTTTTTTTAGTTTACTTAGGGAGAGAAGTTTTTCTTGTTAAGGTTGTGGAGACTTTTTACAAGAGGAAAAAATTGAGGTTTTTTTTTGAGGTTCTTAATTTTTTTGTGGATAACAGTTGTCTGGGGAACGTTGTTATTATGAAGTTGTTTTTATTGCTGCAAGCTTTTCTACAGCTTGTTGATGGGCCATGTTGACCTATGGGGTATTGTTTTAAAGATTAGTTGTTTAAAGGTAAAAATTTTTATTATTTATTTTAAAATTGGTTTTTTTGTTGAGATATAGGATTAGGAGAAAGGTAAAGCAGCCTTAAAATTGTAAAATGGTATAAAGGAAATTTTATTATATGCAATTAAAAGAAAAAAAGTAGTAAGAATTAAAATAAACTCCTTAGAACACTTTTTTCTTTACATCTTTTTCTTTACTGGCAATGTAAAGAAACTAAACTTAAAATTTCTATTTAGTTTACTCTTTCTAGAATAGTCTTTTTTTAGTTTATTTTGGGAGAGTTTTTCTTGTTAAGGTTATAAAGATTTTTTACAAGAGGAAAAAATTGAGGTTTTTTTTGAGGTTCTTAATTTTGTTGTGGATAACAGTTGTCTGGGGAACGTTGTTATTGTGAAGTTGTTTTTATTGCTGCAAGCTTTTTTACAGCTTGTTGATGGGCCATGTTGACCTATGGGGTATTGTTTTAAAGATTAGTTGTTTAAAGGTAAAAATTTTTATTATTTATTTTAAAATTGGTTTTATCTCTGGGAATAGATATATTCTTTTGGCAGTAGGGGATTACTTTTTTTATTTTTTGCTGCTTAAACTTTTTATGAAATTACAGTAATTTTAACATTTGTTTGTTTTAGTATGCAGGTTTTTGTTTGATATTAATTTGAATTTTTTTACTATAATTTTATGTGCTATAGAAAAAAGAGTTTTTACATTATGGTTTATAAGGGGATTTTAGTTTTAAGATTAAGGCCTTTTTCTTAATTTTTAGTTGGGGATTTTAATATGCTTGTATTTTGTTTTTCTTTTACTCGATGGAGGATTGAAGTATTGAAAGGATTAACACCTGACCTGCCAGTAACTTGTGGTGGAAGTTGTGGTTGGGTTGTGTTAGGATTGGTTTTATGGTTGGTTTTTGGGGTTTTTTGTGTTTAATTTTAGTTGTAGGATTATTTTGTCTGGGTTGCAGGTTGTAGGAGTTTCTGGTTTTAGTTTTTGCGGGGAGGGCACTTGATGGTAAGATTTAAGTAGCTGTGACTGGCTTTGTTCTGGTTAGGGTGTTGCAGCCTCTTTTGTTTTCCTGTTTGGTCATTGTTGGGGTTTGGTTGGGTCAGAATGGGGCCCATGGGGTTGACAAGAGATTCTCAGGAGCACAAAACAACCAAACAGCCTTTACTGGCAACTTTAGAGAATCAGAGAAACTTTGGCAAAAGGTTTAATAGGACATTGTAGTTGTTTTGGTTTGGTAATTTAAGATTTTTTCTAATTTTGAGTTTTCTTAATGTACTGATGAGTGGGATGGGTTTTAGTGTCGGTTAATTATTTATGTATTTCTTTTGTTGAGAGATAGGATTAGGAGAAAGGTAAAGCAGCCTTAAAATTTTAAAATAGTATAAAGAAAAATTTATTATACGCAATTAAGAGAAAAAAGGTAGTAAGAATTAAAATAAACTCTTTAGAACACTTTGTTTCTTTACATCTTTTTTTTACTGGCAGTGTAAAATAACTGAACTTAAAATTTCTAGTTAGTTTACTCTTTCTAGAATAGTCTTTTTTTAGTTTACTTAGGGAGAGAAGTTTTTCTTGTTAAGGTTGTGGAGACTTTTTACAAGAGGAAAAAATTGAGGTTTTTTTTTGAGGTTCTTAATTTTTTTGTGGATAACAGTTGTCTGGGGAACGTTGTTATTATGAAGTTGTTTTTATTGCTGCAAGCTTTTCTACAGCTTGTTGATGGGCCATGTTGACCTATGGGGTATTGTTTTAAAGATTAGTTGTTTAAAGGTAAAAATTTTTATTATTTATTTTAAAATTGGTTTTATCTCTGGGAATAGATATATTCTCTGAGCGGTAGGGGATTACTTTTTTTTCTTTTTTCTGCTTAAACTTTTTATGAAATTACAGTAATTTTAACATTTGTTTGTTTTAGTATGCAGGTTTTTGTTTGATATTAATTTGAATATTTTTAATATAATTTTATGTGCTATAAAAAAAGAGTTTTTACATTATGGTTTATAAGGGGGTTTTAGTTTTAAGATTAAGGCTTTTTTCTTCATTTTTAATTGGGATTTAATATGCTTGTATTCTGTTTTTCTTTTACTTGAGGGAGGATTGAAGTATTGAAAGGACTGCAGTACAGTTCTTTCCGATAGAAAGGAGAGCATGGAGCTTTCCCCAATGTTTTGTGGACAGATGACAGGTGACCCTCATGAAACCATTGCCAGCAAGACTTGTCCTGGCAATATTCCTATGGGAACTATCCCTGGTTGTAAGGAAATTTGGAGGTGAAATCCCAGTTCTGGCCATGGGTGCTTGGAGGAGAATGACAGGAAGGAAATCACAGAGCCCCAGTGTTTCAATAGCAGATGAGAAGAGTCCCTCAGCATGCCAAGGTCAGCTGCACCAGTCAGGGGAACTCCAGGAGGCCAAGCCAGACCTGTTCTGTGTTCTCTTGGTTTTATGGGGCCCCATATTTTCACAATGACCCCTTGATTCCATGGGGCCTCTCAGTGTTGTAATGGTCCCAACAATTCCACGGGGCCTTGCAGTGTCACAATGGTCTCTCTGGTTCCCCAGGCCCCACAATGACACGTGACTCCTCTATTCCATGAGCCCTGATGTCTCACATTGGACCTTTGGACCCTGTAGTTTGCAGAGTCACAATGGTCTGCTTTGGCTCCACAGTGTCACAATGGACCACTGATGCCACAAGGCCCTGCAATGTCACCATGGCCCTTTGGTTCCGTGCAGCCCTGCAGTGTCACAAAGGCCTCTTGATTTCACGAGGCTCCACGGTATCCATGGTCCTCTTGGTTCTGTGGGGACCCCCAGGGTCACAATGGTCTCACTGGTGCCGTGAGGCCTCCCAGTGTCACAATGGCCCCTTGGTTTCATGAGGCTGTGAAGTCTCTTAATGGTGTCTCCCTGATTCCATGAGGCCTTGCAATGTCACAAAAGACTTTTGGTTCCATAGAGTCTCCCAGTGTCACAATGGCCCCTTGGTTTCATGAGGCTGTGAAGTCTCTTAATGGTGTCTCCCTGATTCCATGAGGCCTTGCAACGTCACAAAAGACTTTTGGTTCCATAGAGTCTCCCAGTATCACAATGGCCCCTTGGTTTCATGAGGCTGTGAAGTCTCTTAATGGTGTCTCCCTGATTCCATGAGGCCTTGCAACGTCACAAAAGACTTTTGGTTCCATAGAGTCTCCCAGTATCACAATGGCCCCTTGGTTTCATGAGGCTGTGAAGTCTCTTAATGGTGTCTCCCTGATTCCATGAGGCCTTGCAACGTCACAAAAGACTTTTGGTTCCATAGAGTCTCCCAGTATCACAATGGCCCCTTGGTTTCATGAGGCTGTGAAGTCTCTTAATGGTGTCTCCCTGATTCCATGAGGCCTTGCAACGTCACAAAAGACTTTTGGTTCCATAGAGTCTCCCAGTATCACAATGGCCCCTTGGTTTCATGAGGCTGTGAAGTCTCTTAATGGTGTCTCCCTGATTCCATGAGGCCTTGCAACGTCACAAAAGACTTTTGGTTCCATAGGGTCTCCCAGTGTCACACTAGCCCCTTGGTTCCATGACCCCCCAAAATGTCATAATGCTCTCCATGGTTCCATGAGGCCCCACGGTGTCACAATGGACGCTTGGTTTGATGGGACCTCTCAGTGTCACAATGGTCCCTAGATTCCATGGAGCCACACAGCGTCAGTACGGTCCCCTTGGTTCCATGCGGCCATGCACTGTCACGGTGCTCTCCATGATTCCATGAGGCCCCACAGTGTCACAATGGTGCCTTGGTCTCACAGGGCCCCACAGTGTCACCATGGTCCCTTGGTTCCATGGGCCCTGTGCTGCTGCATTCCCCCCTCCCCTTCTCAGGCCGCCCTGCCAGCTGAGAAATGCTCCTTGGGCCTCGGCCTTGGCCAACAGCCCCTGGGCTCAGCTCCTCTGCAGCTCAGCACAAACACTGTCTGCTCCAGGCACTGCTGTGCCCAACCAGCTCCTGGTTGCTGTAGGAGTAGCCCTGGGAACTGGTTTTGTTCCCTCAGTGGCACAACATCCCTGTTCTCACAGTGCCAGAGAAAGCTGTTGATGCCAAGTGTGGCCAGGATGAACCATTGCTATGACTGCAGCCCCTCTCGTGGGGCCCTACAAACAGCGCTCCAAAAGGAGCCCCTTGGAGCTCTCCTGGGCCAGCGACTCCCTCTGAATGGGGCCTCTCCCAGCCGGGAACTCTCCCGTTTGCTGCACTCGGGGATCCCGAACAACAACGGAGCCTGGGCTGATCCCCCCACTCCTCCAGGCTCAACCCTTCACCCGCTGGGGAGATGCCAAAGCATCCACAGGGTAATTTCTCACAGGTGCCTTGCACTGATTCTTTGTGTCTGTGTGCACACAGGAGTGCCTGTGCTGGGGAAATGTGGCAGAAATGCTGCTCTCGGAGGGGTTGGTGTGCCTTGGATAGCTGAGTCGGTCAGGCCTGTAAGTCAGGTTAAGTCATGAGGAATAACCTAAATTAAATGCTGCTAAGAGTTGTTCTTTTGCAAAGTTGTTTAGTTTAATATAAGTTATAAGCTAAGTTAAACATTGTTATTTCTCTTTTAAATTGCAAAGTCATAGGTTATAAGTTAGGTGAAATACTGGTAAGGTCTGTTCTTTTGCTAACTTGTGATAGTTGAAGGTATCAGTTAAAGTTAAGGTATAAGTTAAGTCCTGTTAAGTTTGAACTCTATCAAGCTTTTGGGCTGTATTCCTTTTATCCTTGCCCTCACTGTCCTCTTGGCACACACAGGGACACTTCTCAGTTCATTTCTGGTTTGATTGTCCGGATTTTTTTTTAGTTTTGTTGTTGCTTTTTTTCTGTGGTGTGCCTGAAGTGTCCAGTCAAGAGTGACTCTTGCCAAGGAACTTTGCCATGCTGTCAACTAACATTAAATCTGGTTTTTGCTGATCCCTTTCTGGGGATTTTTTCAGCACTCTCAAGGCCTCATTCGTAACAAAGTGAAGGAGCCCTGGCCCAGGCTCTGGCCCTGGGGGACACGGGGACACTGCCAGGGGGTCCCTGTCCCCCTGTCCCACCCCCAGGGCCCCGATCTCCTGTCCCCATGTCAGGCTCTGGGATCGATCTCGTGGAACATCCTCTGGGGGAGGCGGCGGCGCCGGGGGCGGGGGGACCCGGGGGGACAGGGGACCCCGCTGTGCACGAGCAGCGTTGGACTGCTCTGGGGGAACTGTGAGGGGGGCTGGGGCAGAGTGACCTCCCCAGTGACCTCACACAGCCCCTGTGATGTGACACAGCCAGTTCCGTGATGTTGCAAAGTCACACTGTGATGTCACACAGCCATATCTGTGATGTAACACTGCCCCTATGATGTCACACAGACACCTGTGATGTCACACAGCCCCTGTGACGTCACAGAGCCAACTCTGCGATGGCACCCTATGATGTTATACAGTAGTGCTGTAATGCCACAGAAGACTGTGATGTCACAA
>NW_024505770.1:0-325 GCF_017590055.1 Onychostruthus taczanowskii | reverse complement strand
TGGGGTTAAATGGGGAGTTTGGGGGCTTAGGGGGGGTCCTGAATGGGATTCGGGGGGTCCCGACGGACGGAAACCCCCCCGGAGTTGGAATTTGGGGAGATTTTGGCGGGTTTTGGGGTTGGAAGAAGGCGTGGGAACGGTCGCGGGAGCGGCAGCCAATCAGAAGCGAGAGCGCTCCACGGAGGCGTGGCCAAGCCGGTTTGCGAATGGCGGGTGGAATTTATGAATGGAGGGCGGGGTTTGTGAACGGAAGGCGGGATTTATGAATGGAGGGCGGAGTCTATGAATGGAAAACGGAGTTTTCCCACCCCATCACCCCCCCCCC
>NW_024505769.1:0-325 GCF_017590055.1 Onychostruthus taczanowskii | reverse complement strand
TCGCGGTCGCCAAGGCAGCATCGCCCGTTGCCATGGCGACCGCGCCCCTCCCCCACCCCGAAACTGCCCCCGGAAGGGCGAAAACGCCCGAAAACGCCGAAATTACCCCAAAACAGCGAGATTACCCGAAAATTACCCCAAAATTACCGAAATTATCCCAAAATTACCCCAAAAATAACGACATTACCCCAAAACACCGAAATTATCCGAAAATTACCCGAAAATTACCGAAATTATCCGAAAAATACCGAAATTATCCAAAAAATACCCCCAAAATACCGAAATTACCCAAAAACAGCGAAATGATCCGAAAATTACCCCAAAA
>NW_024505768.1:0-325 GCF_017590055.1 Onychostruthus taczanowskii | reverse complement strand
AAACAGAGCTGATAACTCCAGGATGTTTTAGTTACTGCTGAGCAGCGTCTGCACAGAGTCAAGGCCTTTTGTGCTCCCCATCCCACCCACCACTGGGTAGCCTGGGGTGCACAAGAAGGTGGGAAGGGACACAGCTGGGACAGCTGGCCCTGCTGTGCCAGGGGATGATGCTCCACACGGCCTCACGGTCAGCAGCCCCGGGCTGGGGAGCCTGGCTGGGCACTGCTGCCTGGGGACTGCCTGGGCAGCACTCAGCTGCTGCTGCTGAGCAACTGCTTTCATTTGCAGCCTTTCTTCTTGGGTTTGCTTTCCCTCTTCAATATTA
>NW_024505767.1:0-325 GCF_017590055.1 Onychostruthus taczanowskii | reverse complement strand
CGCCCGGGCGCACCTGCGGCAGTTCGGCGTCACCGAGTGGTGCGTGAACGGCTCCCCCATCGAGACGCTGCGCGAGTGGATCCGGCACCGGCCGCACAAGGCGGGCGCCTACCGCAGCTACATCCAGGGCGGGCGCCCCTTCTCCAAGAAGTTCCGGAGCTCGGCGCACCCCCGGGAGCCCCGCGGCGCCCTGGCCGTGCCCTTCCTGCCCAAGGGCGGGCTGGCGGCCGAGGCGGCGCTGGGCGACTGCGGCAAGGGCCCCGAGGGCGCCGACAGGGCCCTGGGGACCCCCCTGGGCGTGGTCAAGGTGGAGGAGCAGAGGGGC
>NW_024505766.1:0-326 GCF_017590055.1 Onychostruthus taczanowskii | reverse complement strand
CCTCTGAAGGGCTGCAGTGCTCTCTGGGGTATCAGCCACCCATCCCAGCTTTGTGCCTTCAGCAAACATGATGTTGATGAACAAGTTAAACAGGATTGCACCCAGAACTGAACTCTGGGTGACACCAATATTGACATACCTTTAACTAGACCCTGTGCCACTGATTACATTTCTCTAGGGTATGGCACACAGCCATTTCTCAATTCATGTCGCTGTCCATTCATCCAATCCACACTTCTTGAGTTTACCTATGAAGATGTTGTGATAGACGTTGCAGAAAGCCTTGCTGAAGTTGAAGTAGACAATATCCCCTGCTCTCCCCTCAT
>NW_024505765.1:0-326 GCF_017590055.1 Onychostruthus taczanowskii | reverse complement strand
AAGGGCTACTTCCCAAGGAACTCTCTGCATAGGTCTCCTAACAGGCCAAAGTTATCTCTCCTCCAGAAGTCTAATGTTGAAGTTGCACATATTCATGGCAGCATACTCCCTTGAGATCTGTGTTTGACCGATGATAACTCTATGAGCAGTTGCCTCCTTTCACACACTTTGCTACAGCAGAAATCTTTGGATGCATTAACCAGAATGAACTAAAAAGGTTTTGACTCCTCCAGGCCTAGAATTAGCATCTTCCTGTCGCAACTTCCCCCGTTTTCTGCTATCTCAAGTTGCTGCTGTCCAAGTTTATCTTACAGTAAGTTCCTTCT
>NW_024505764.1:0-326 GCF_017590055.1 Onychostruthus taczanowskii | reverse complement strand
TCAATGTGTTTCTCCTTTTGGTTTTTGCATATTAACTGATCTTTTACAACATTTAAAGTGATGTAACTATTAAGACTATCAGGATAAAACTACTTACCCTCAAGGGAAATTGATTGCAACTTTAAGTAAACAGAGTCCTTACTTAGTTAAAACAGTTAATGTGACTTCTGTTCAAGTGTAGTTTATTTAGATTTTACCATGTAGAGTACTTAATTGGAGAGACTGAGTGCTCATCAACATGTTTTTCTAGGTAGATTCTTTCCCAAACTGGGCATACCTAAATTTGCACGTAGTTACATAAGCACAGACTGTTCAATCTGAAGAGT
>NW_024505763.1:0-326 GCF_017590055.1 Onychostruthus taczanowskii | reverse complement strand
TTACAAATTTGTAGATACACCCTTAATATCTGTAGTCAATTATTTTCCAAAACACACAATCATTTGTCTGCAGTATTGTAGTGATAAATAAGGGTTTCTTCTGTAACTCTGGATAGCTTTGTTGCTATATTGTACTGTACAGGACTCACAAGAATATGGATGAGAAATGTATTCACAGACTACAAGTCCCGGACATGAGGGTGTAGCCAGGTATGGATCAGCCTCCTCTCCCAGGGCAACCTGTGACGGAACGAGAGGAAATAGCCTCAAGCTGTACCAGGGTAGGTGTATGTTGGACCTCAGGAGAAATTTCTTCACAGAAAGGG
>NW_024505762.1:0-326 GCF_017590055.1 Onychostruthus taczanowskii | reverse complement strand
TGGATAATTGGGCAAACGTAACAGTGGCAAAAGATAGAAAATCAAGGGATTCCATCAGGCTTTTCCAGTCTGTGGCAGCCTGCCTGGGTCCTGAGCAGAGCTGATGGTGCTGGGCTGTGGGTGGGAAGTGCAGCAGGAACTCTCCAGGGCTGTCTGTCTGTCTGCTGCACACGCTGGGAAGGACGGGGCTGGCACGGGATGGGGTCAGGGCTGGGGTGCCTGGCTGGGAGGAGCTGCCGTGGGGATGGAAGGGCAGCTGGGGAGGTCTGAGAAGAACAATTTTGCTCTTAGTTTCCCTTCCTCCTGTGAAAAACGCCAATCACTTG
>NW_024505761.1:0-326 GCF_017590055.1 Onychostruthus taczanowskii | reverse complement strand
TCTAGGTTTAAAAAACTTGCAAGCACGGGAAGTATCCTTCCATTACTTACTTCCATTACATTTGAAAGCAATTTCCCAGTTTGCTGCAAGGTGACAGAGTTCTCTGTTGGTTTGTTGAAGTGCTGGGGTGCCTGAACACCATTCCCGTTAACCCTTCAGTGCCACAGCAGGGAGGATGCTGATCCTGCGTGCTGTGAGCGCACAGCTACCCACCTCAGCCCCGTGTGTGTTCAGGGATCCCCACCAGCACACAGGGGGAATTTCCTTCCTGTCCCCTGTGCTGAGGGGCTGGAGCAGTGAACAAGCTGGGGTGAGGATAGAGGGGG
>NW_024505760.1:7463-7717 GCF_017590055.1 Onychostruthus taczanowskii | reverse complement strand
GGCTCACTTTGTGGCAGGGCGGTCCCTTTGGGGAGATTCAACAGCTCACTTTGTGGCAGCGACCCCGGGCTCACTATTTGGCAACACCTGACTCACTATTTGGCAACCCCCTCCCCCCCCTCCGGGCAGGGCTCGGCTCACTATTTGTCAGGGCCTCGCCCCAGGGCTGGGCCGTGGCTCACTATTTGGCAGCGACGCGTTCCCCACTCCCCGCCCCTCCCCCACCCCCCGGACGGGTCCGGCCGCTGCCCCTC
>NW_024505760.1:0-828 GCF_017590055.1 Onychostruthus taczanowskii | reverse complement strand
CAGTATGGACCAGTATGGACCAGTATGGACCAGTACGGACCAGTACGGACCAGTACGGACCAGTACGGACCAGTATGGACCAGTATGGAGACATAGGGCTACCCACTTCCCTCCCAGTATAAACCAGTAACCCCCCAGTTCCCCACCAGTATAAACCAGTATGGCCCAGTGCCCTCCCAGTACCCCCAAACCCCATCCCATTATAAACCAGTATGGCCCAGTGCCCTCCCAGTAACCCCAAACCCCATCCCAGTATAAACCAGTAACCCCAAATCCCCTCCCAGTCCATCCCAGTCCCTTCCCAGTTCCCAGTATGGACCAGTATGGACCAGTATGGACCAGTACGGACCAGTACGGACCAGTACGGACCAGTACGGACCAGTATGGACCAGTATGGAGACATAGGGCTACCCACTTCCCTCCCAGTATAAACCAGTAACCCCCCAGTTCCCCACCAGTATAAACCAGTATGGCCCAGTGCCCTCCCAGTACCCCCAAACCCCATCCCAGTATAAACCAGTATGGCCCAGTGCCCTCCCAGTAACCCCAAACCCCATCCCAGTATAAACCAGTAACCCCAAATCCCCTCCCAGTCCATCCCAGTCCCTTCCCAGTTCATCCCAGTTCGTCCCAGTCCCCTCCCAGTACAAACCAGTCCAAACCAGTATAAACCAGTATCAACGCACGGTTCCGGTCCAGGCGCAGCAGCCGCAGGCGGGGGAGGGGCGGGGCCACGCCCACCTCGGTCACGTGATTGTCGGAGAGATCCAGTTCCTGCAAACGGGGAGGGACCGGCGTGTGACACGCGTGTCACTGGTGTGTCACTGG
>NW_024505759.1:0-326 GCF_017590055.1 Onychostruthus taczanowskii | reverse complement strand
CTAGGTCAGCCTGCACAAGGCATCAAAATAAATAAAAAATAAAAGAGAGACAAAACCAGAAGAATTAAATCTGTTCAGAGTGGGAAAAAGCACTGTAGCTTTCTGAAACTTTATTTAATGCAGCAACCCCAAGAGCTAGAGATTTTAAAAGGCCTCTTTATCCCATTATTAGATCACTTAATAGAAAAAGCTTTAATGGTTCCAACCTGCAATTAAACACTGATCTTTCTCCAAAAAGCACAACTTTCTATAGAAAGTGCTGCCTGAATGCAGCCCTTCCATCCATCACTGGAAATGACAACTCCTAGAAATGTGTCAAAAAAAAA
>NW_024505758.1:0-326 GCF_017590055.1 Onychostruthus taczanowskii | reverse complement strand
CTGCCCAGAGTGACTCTCTGAGTCATCCCAGTTTCAGCACCACATAATTCTGAAAGGGATGTGAACAGAATAAATTGAGGCTGCAGGGGGAAATGCACACACGCCAAAAGAAAAGGGAAGCCAAAATCATAGGGACACGGTGGTCACCAAACAAAAACAGGACACATCCAGAAAGTTGAGGAAATGAAAAATTTCCTGGGTGCCTCCACAGTAGGAATGCAGAGTCCTGAGTGTGACAGAGGGAGCACAACATTCACATAGAGAGGTCATCACCTTCCTCACCACAGAGAAGAGTAACCAAAGACAAACTTTCATTGAAAGGGAGG
>NW_024505757.1:0-326 GCF_017590055.1 Onychostruthus taczanowskii | reverse complement strand
TTTTTTTTTTTCTCCTCAGAACCCAAAGACAGTTCACAAGTGCTATGTGGTTGCACCTCTTAATGAATAAGCAGAATTTATTGCTTACTACAGGGAGTGTACTTAGTGCTTTTTAGTGCATAAAAGTTGTTCAAGCTCTTCTGCTCAAGCCTACGACTTGTCTGACAAGATTGTCACTGTGCTTGTTACTCTCTTTTGAAGATGTTTTTTTATCTGCAACTGAGGATAACGGTCACACAGAATCACGGAATGATAAAGGTTGGAAGGGACCACATTTACAAGTGGGGACCACATTTACCTCTTCTACACACCTAAGTCAGAGACAA
>NW_024505756.1:0-326 GCF_017590055.1 Onychostruthus taczanowskii | reverse complement strand
CATCCAGGGAAAACAAATCTCCAGCAGCCAGCAAAAGGGTGGAATTCATTTCAAAGCCTCGCACCCTCCTGCCTGGCCCCTCACAGCCGCTCCTTGCTGTGCCACATGGAGAGAAAGTCTCTGCTTCTCTGCCCAGACACCTCCAGGCTGGCCGTGCCTTAGTGACAGACGAGGAGCAAGGGAATTTCTGTGGCTTCAGAGTGATTTAAATCCAGTTAAGGACCTCAGTCTATTTATCTGCACCACAGAGTTATCAGTGCTGAGGCTGGGAGAGCTCTGCTGGGCTCTGGGCAAGCTGGGAGCCACCCTCCTCTCCAGGCTCTGCA
>NW_024505755.1:0-327 GCF_017590055.1 Onychostruthus taczanowskii | reverse complement strand
TTCTGGAATCCCAGATTGCAAGGGTTCTCAGGGATTGTCTGGTCCAGCCTTGCTTGGCAAAGCACGGCCTAGGCAATTCCCAACACCCTGGCATGTGGAAAATATCCAGTGTTGGGGAATCCCTCACTTCCTCATGGACATTATTCAATGGCTGTTTCTTTGGAAAAAATTTTCCTCTTGAGCCTTATTGGAGTCTCCCCAAGAGGAACTTGTACCCATCATTCTGTGTCTTTCCATGTGACTCCATACATGAAAGGAGTTTCCAGCTTTGTAGCCACCCTTTAAACACCAGGATATGGGAAGAAGTTCCCCCTGAGCCTCCTTTTC
>NW_024505754.1:0-327 GCF_017590055.1 Onychostruthus taczanowskii | reverse complement strand
GGGGAAGGAGGCGAGAGGGAAGGGAGCGCTGAGCGATGGCAGAGGCTGAGCATCCCCTGCTGCTGCTGCTGGAGCAGCTTCCATCGCGCCCGGAGCGCGGCCGCGGCCTGGCCTCTGCCGTCCGCAGCGGGAACAGCAGCGCGGAGCATCCCCCGGCTGGCGCTGCCCGCGGGGCTCTGCTGGCTTCCAGGGGAATGGTGGCGGCAGGGACACGCGATTCGTAACCCTCAGCGAGGCGGGACTGTAACGCAGGGCAACCCCGATGAAGGGAAGAAATGATGCATCTGACTCTGTTGCTTACAGAAGGTTAATTAATTATTTTATTAT
>NW_024505753.1:0-327 GCF_017590055.1 Onychostruthus taczanowskii | reverse complement strand
GGTTAAAGGGCGGGATTTGAGTAAAAGAGCGATTCTGATTGGCTAAGGGGCAGAGCTTTAAGTAAAGCTCGATTGTGATTGGCTGAGGGGCGGAGCTAAAGAAACACGGCGGTTCTGATTGGCTGAGGGGCGGGGATTGGGGAAAAGATGGATTCTGATTGGCTGGGGGCGTGGCCAAGGCGCTGATTGGCCGGGAGGGGAAAAGGCGGAAGTGGAGCCGAGCCCGGGGGGGAATTTGGGGCAAATTCGGGGGAATTTGGGCAAAAATGGGCGGGAAATGGAAAATTTGGAGGAAAAAGGAAAAATTGGGGGGAAAAAGGAAAATTT
>NW_024505752.1:0-327 GCF_017590055.1 Onychostruthus taczanowskii | reverse complement strand
TTGTTTGTCGAGTTTTTTCCCTTCCTCAACATTCCCTTTGAAGCTTACCACTTGATAGATTAGCCCAGTGCTAAATAAAATGCCCTTTTTTAATGTGTGGAAGCTTGGTAATTATTGCCAAAAGATTCTTAGTGGCTTGTAATATACATATAATCAGATTAGTCTTGAATTCTGTCTCAGCTGAGGCTGTAGGAGTAATCCAATTGGTGCTTGTTTACCTCTGCTGTTCCTGGTGCCTCCAAGGGTGCACAGCAGCCCAAAAAGGAGGGCAGCAGGGGCTGTGCTGTGGTGATGCCTTGCAGGGGCTACCTAGAACAGAGGCTGGAC
>NW_024505751.1:0-327 GCF_017590055.1 Onychostruthus taczanowskii | reverse complement strand
CACCCAGTGTCACCCTGTGTCACCCTGCGTCCCTGTGTCACTCTGTGTCACGCTGTGTGTCCCTGTGTCCCCCTGTGTCACCCAGTGTCACGCTGTGTGTCCCTGTGTTACCCTGTGTCCCTCTGTCCACGCTGCAGTGTCCCCCGGTGTCCCCCAATGTCCCCCGGTGTCCCCGGTGTCCCCGGTGTCACCCGGTGTCCCTGTCCCCAGGCTGGTCTCCTCGGTGCAGGCAGTGATGGCCTCCACAGCCGGGTACATCATCTCCAGCTCCTGCCAGCACGTCATCGATGACCAGTGAGTGACACCTGGGGACACCGGGGGGGCACC
>NW_024505750.1:0-327 GCF_017590055.1 Onychostruthus taczanowskii | reverse complement strand
CTAATTCTTTACATGGTTTCACAGAGGATAAAATCATGTGGCAGTCAAGTACTATGAGAGGGATACCTGTCTTAAAACTGGATTCCTTAACCCTGCAGAATGCTCGGGTCAGTAACAAAAGTAAGACCAGAAAGGAGGAATGATAGAAGTAATTTCTAGTTCAGAATAAATCCAGAAAAAACGTCGTTTACTTGCTGAGGAATGCCATTCCCTAGCTGCATTAAGGACTGCAGCTGCATATCAACAATTAAGGAGTTATTCCAAGGGTACCATACACAGGATTTGGCAGACCAAACACTGAGAAAATGGACCAGAGGATCTGATCCC
>NW_024505749.1:3381-7722 GCF_017590055.1 Onychostruthus taczanowskii | reverse complement strand
TTTTTGGATTTTTTTCCTGAGGGGGTCAGGGTTTTTGGGGGGTTCATTTTTGGTGTTTTTTCCTGAGAGGATCAGTTTTTGGGGGTTCATTTTTGGGGTTTTTTCCTGAGGGGATCAGTTTTTGGGGGGTTCATTTTTGGTGTTTTTTCCTGAGAGGATCAGTTTTTGGGGGTTCATTTTTGGGGTTTTTTCCTGAGGGGATCAGTTTTTGGGGGGTTCATTTTTGGTGTTTTTTCCTGAGAGGATCAGTTTTTGGGGGTTCATTTTTGGGGTTTTTTCCTGAGGGGATCAGTTTTTGGGGGGTTCATTTTTGGTGTTTTTTCCTGAGAGGATCAGTTTTTGGGGGTTCATTTTTGGGGTTTTTTCCTGAGGGGATCAGTTTTTGGGGGGTTCATTTTTGGTGTTTTTTCCTGAGAGGATCAGTTTTTGGGGGTTCATTTTTGGGGTTTTTTCCTGAGGGGATCAGTTTTTGGGGGGTTCATTTTTGGTGTTTTTTCCTGAGAGGATCAGTTTTTGGGGGTTCATTTTTGGGTTTTTTTCCTGAGGGGATCAGTTTTTGGGGGGTTCATTTTTGGTGTTTTTTCCTGAGAGGATCAGTTTTTGGGGGTTCATTTTTGGGGTTTTTTCCTGAGGGGATCAGTTTTTGGGGGGTTCATTTTTGGTGTTTTTTCCTGAGAGGATCAGTTTTTGGGGGTTCATTTTTGGGTTTTTTTCCTGAGGGGATCAGTTTTTGGGGGGTTCATTTTTGGTGTTTTTTCCTGAGAGGATCAGTTTTTGGGGGTTCATTTTTGGGGTTTTTTCCTGAGGGGATCAGTTTTTGGGGGGTTCATTTTTGGTGTTTTTTCCTGAGAGGATCAGTTTTTGGGGGTTCATTTTTGGGTTTTTTTCCTGAGGGGATCAGTTTTTGGGGGGTTCATTTTTGGTGTTTTTTCCTGAGAGGATCAGTTTTTGGGGGTTCATTTTTGGGGTTTTTTCCTGAGGGGATCAGTTTTTGGGGGGTTCATTTTTGGTGTTTTTTCCTGAGAGGATCAGTTTTTGGGGGTTCATTTTTGGGGTTTTTTCCTGAGGGGATCAGTTTTTGGGGGGTTCATTTTTGGTGTTTTTTCCTGAGAGGATCAGTTTTTGGGGGTTCATTTTTGGGGTTTTTTCCTGAGGGGATCAGTTTTTGGGGGGTTCATTTTTGGTGTTTTTTCCTGAGAGGATCAGTTTTTGGGGGTTCATTTTTGGGGTTTTTTCCTGAGGGGATCAGTTTTTGGGGGGTTCATTTTTGGTGTTTTTTCCTGAGAGGATCAGTTTTTGGGGGTTCATTTTTGGGGTTTTTTCCTGAGGGGATCAGTTTTTGGGGGGTTCATTTTTGGTGTTTTTTCCTGAGAGGATCAGTTTTTGGGGGTTCATTTTTGGGGTTTTTTCCTGAGGGGATCAGTTTTTGGGGGGTTCATTTTTGGTGTTTTTTCCTGAGAGGATCAGTTTTTGGGGGTTCATTTTTGGGTTTTTTTCCTGAGGGGATCAGTTTTTGGGGGGTTCATTTTTGGTGTTTTTTCCTGAGAGGATCAGTTTTTGGGGGTTCATTTTTGGGGTTTTTTCCTGAGGGGATCAGTTTTTGGGGGGTTCATTTTTGGTGTTTTTTCCTGAGAGGATCAGTTTTTGGGGGTTCATTTTTGGGTTTTTTTCCTGAGGGGATCAGTTTTTGGGGGGTTCATTTTTGGTGTTTTTTCCTGAGAGGATCAGTTTTTGGGGGTTCATTTTTGGGGTTTTTTCCTGAGGGGATCAGTTTTTGGGGGGTTCATTTTTGGTGTTTTTTCCTGAGAGGATCAGTTTTTGGGGGTTCATTTTTGGGTTTTTTTCCTGAGGGGATCAGTTTTTGGGGGGTTCATTTTTGGTGTTTTTTCCTGAGAGGATCAGTTTTTGGGGGTTCATTTTTGGGGTTTTTTCCTGAGGGGATCAGTTTTTGGGGGGTTCATTTTTGGTGTTTTTTCCTGAGAGGATCAGTTTTTGGGGGTTCATTTTTGGGGTTTTTTCCTGAGGGGATCAGTTTTTGGGGGGTTCATTTTTGGTGTTTTTTCCTGAGAGGATCAGTTTTTGGGGGTTCATTTTTGGGGTTTTTTCCTGAGGGGATCAGTTTTTGGGGGGTTCATTTTTGGTGTTTTTTCCTGAGAGGATCAGTTTTTGGGGGTTCATTTTTGGGGTTTTTTCCTGAGGGGATCAGTTTTTGGGGGGTTCATTTTTGGTGTTTTTTCCTGAGAGGATCAGTTTTTGGGGGTTCATTTTTGGGGTTTTTTCCTGAGGGGATCAGTTTTTGGGGGGTTCATTTTTGGTGTTTTTTCCTGAGAGGATCAGTTTTTGGGGGTTCATTTTTGGGGTTTTTTCCTGAGGGGATCAGTTTTTGGGGGGTTCATTTTTGGTGTTTTTTCCTGAGAGGATCAGTTTTTGGGGGTTCATTTTTGGGTTTTTTTCCTGAGGGGATCAGTTTTTGGGGGGTTCATTTTTGGTGTTTTTTCCTGAGAGGATCAGTTTTTGGGGGTTCATTTTTGGGGTTTTTTCCTGAGGGGATCAGTTTTTGGGGGGTTCATTTTTGGTGTTTTTTCCTGAGAGGATCAGTTTTTGGGGGTTCATTTTTGGGTTTTTTTCCTGAGGGGATCAGTTTTTGGGGGTTCATTTTTGGGTTTTTTTCCTGAGGGGATCAGTTTTTGGGGGGTTCATTTTTGGTGTTTTTTCCTGAGAGGATCAGTTTTTGGGGGTTCATTTTTGGGGTTTTTTCCTGAGGGGATCAGTTTTTGGGGGGTTCATTTTTGGTGTTTTTTCCTGAGAGGATCAGTTTTTGGGGGTTCATTTTTGGGTTTTTTTCCTGAGGGGATCAGTTTTTGGGGGGTTCATTTTTGGTGTTTTTTCCTGAGAGGATCAGTTTTTGGGGGTTCATTTTTGGGTTTTTTTCCTGAGGGGATCAGTTTTTGGGGGGTTCATTTTTGGTGTTTTTTCCTGAGAGGATCAGTTTTTGGGGGTTCATTTTTGGGTTTTTTGCTGTAGGTCAGTTTTTGGGGGTTCATTTTTGGTTTTTTTTCCTGCGGGGGTCAGTTTTTGGGAGGGATTTTTTTGGTTTTTCCTGAGGGGATCAGTTTTGGGGGGTTCATTTTTGGGTTTTTTTGCAGTGGGTCAGTTTTTGGGGGTTCATTTTTGGGGTTTTTTCCTGAGGGGATCAGTTTTGGGGGGTTCATTTTTGGGGTTTTTTCCTGAGGGGATCAATTTTTGGGCGGTCATTTTTGGGGTTTTTTTGCAGTGGGTCAGTTTTTGGGGGTTCATTTTTGGTTTTTTTTTGCTGTGGGTCAGTTTTTGTGGGTTCATTTTTGGTGTTTTTGCAGTGGTCAGTTTTTGGGGGGAGAGTTTTGCGTTTTTTTTTCCTGAGGGGGTCAGTTTTTGGGGGTTCATTTTTGAGGTTTTTTTGCTGTAGGTCAGTTTTTGGGGGTTCATTTTTGGGGTTTTTCCTGAGGGGGTCAGTTTTTGGGGGTTCATTTTTGGATTTTTTTCCTGAGGGGGTCAGTTTTTGGGAGGGATTTTTTTGGTTTTTTTGCAGTGGGTCAGTTTTTGGGGGTTCATTTTTGGATTTTTTCCCTGAGGGGATCAGTTTTTGGGGGGTTCATTTTTGGATTTTTTTCCTGAGGAGATCAATTTTTGGGAGGGATTTTTTTGGTTTTTTTGCAGTGGGTCAGTTTTTGGGGGTTCATTTTGGGGGGCTCACCTCAGGCTCGTGGTTGAGGCGATAAACGAAGAGCTGCGAGGTGCCGGCCACCACCAGGTTCCGCTCGGCCGCCGAGAAAAAATGGCAATAAAGGGAAAATTCCAACCCCGTGGGGGGGTGGGTCTGCTTGTACACGGCGTACATGGCCCCCAAAAAATCCCCCAAGGAAACCTGGGGGGTCCTGGGGGGACACAGAGACATCGGGGTGAGACATGGGGAATTGGGGGGAAAAGAATGAGACCCCAAAAATTTCCCCTCAGAACACCTCCCCCCTCAGCTCACCCCCTACTTTCCCCTCATGGATCCCCCAAATTTTCCCTCAGACCTCCCCATACTTTCTCCCTCAATCCTCCTCATTTTCTCCTCAGAAACCCCCCAAACCTCCCCCCTCAGTCCCCCCATCTCCCCCTCATGGACTCCCCAAATTTCTCCTCAAAGCCCTAAAAATTCCCCTCTCAGTCCCTCCATTTCCCCTCATGGATGCCCCAAATTTCCCCTCAGATCCCCCCAAACCTCCCCCCTCAGTCCCCACCATTTCCTCCTCATACACCTCCAAAATTTCCCCTCACACCCCTAAAAACTACACCCCCCCCCCTCCCTCCCCTTTC
>NW_024505749.1:1478-3365 GCF_017590055.1 Onychostruthus taczanowskii | reverse complement strand
TGCCCCCAGTGTCCCCCAGTCCCCCCCAGTCCCTCCCAGTACTTCCCAGTAACCCCCCAGTGCCCTACCAGTGCCTCCCAGTAACCCCATAGTGCCCCCAGTGTCCCCCAGTCCCCCCCAGTCCCCCCCTGTTCCTCCCAGTTGCTCCCAGTAACTCCCAGTAACCCCCCAGTCCCCCCCAGTCCCAAATCCAAGACTCCAGCTCCATTTCCACCTTTATTGCCCCACCCCCACCCCCGGGGATTCCAGGGGCGGTGTCCCCAGGTGTCCCCAGGTGTGCCCAGGTGTCCCAGGGGTGTCCCAGGGGTGTCCCAGGGGTGCCCAGCTGCATCCAGGTGTGTCCAGGTGTGCCCAGCTGCGTCCAGGTGTGTCCAAGTGCTGCCCCAGGTGTGCTCAGGTGTGTCCAGGTGTTGTTTCAGGTGTGTCCAGGTGTGTCCAGATGCTGTCCCAGGTGTGTCCAGGGGTGCCCAGGTGTGTCCATGTGTCTCCAGGTGTGTCCAGGTGTCCCCAACCTGAGTGTCACCTGAGTGTCGCCTGAGAGTCAACTGAGAGTCACCTGGGGACACCTGAGTGTCACCTGAGAGTCACCTGGGGACACCTGGGGGCACCTGAGTGTCACCTGAGAGTCACCTGAGAGTCACTGGGGACACCTGAGTGTCACCTGAGAGTTACCTGAGTGTCACCTGGGGGCACCTGAGAGTCACCTGAGAGTCACCTGAGAGTCACTGGGGACACCTGAGTGTCACCTGAGAGTTACCTGAGTGTCACCTGGGGGCACCTGAGAGTCACCTGGGGGCACCTGATGTCACCTGAGAGTCACCTGGGGGCACCTGAGAGTCACCTGAGTGTCACCTGAGTCACCTGAGTGTCACCTGAGTCACCTGAGTGTCACCTGAGTGCCACTTGAGTGTCACCTGGGGGACACCTGAGAGTCACCTGAGCGTCACCTGAGATACCCGAGAGTCACCAGCGGGACCCCTGAGGGCCACCCCACTGTCCCGAATGTCCCCTTGGTGCCACTGTGTCCCAATGTCCCCAGGGTCCCCCATGACCCCAGCATCCCCAGTGTCCCCAATGTCCCCGGTGTCCCCAATGTCCCCGGTGTCCCCAATGTCCCCGCATCCCCAGTATCGCTGGTGTCCCCAATCCCCCAAATGTCCCCAATCCCCCGAATGTCCCCAATGTCCCCGCTTCCCCAGTGTCCCACTATCCCCAATGGCCGCATTGTCCCCACTGTCCCCAATCCTCCCAATGTCCCAAATCCCCCGATGTCCCCGATGTCCCCAATCCCCCTGCGTGTCCCGAAGGTCCCCGATGTCCTCAATGTCCCCAGTGTCCCCAATCCCCCTGAGTGTCCCTGATGTCCCCAATCCCCCCAGTGTCCCCAATGTCCCCAATGTCCCCAGTGTCCCCAATCCCCCCCAATGTCCCCAATGTCCCCGATGTCCCTCACCATGTGGCACAGCGCCAGGTGCAGCAGGAAGCCCCAATGTCCCCGATGTCCCCAATCCCCCCAGTGTCCCCAATGTCCCCAATGTCCCCGGTGTCCCCGTGTCCCTCACCATGTGGCACAGCGCCAGGTGCAGCAGGAAGCCCCAATGTCCCCATGTCCCCAATCCCCCTGAGTGTCCCCAATGTCCCCAATGTCCCCAATGTCCCCAATGTCCCCGGTGTCCCCGTGTCCCTCACCATGTGGCACAGCGCCAGATGCAGCAGGAAGCCCCAATGTCCCCAGTGTCCCCAATGTCCCCAATGTCCCCAGTGTCCCCATGTCCCCAATGTCCCTCACCATGTGGACCAGCGCCAGGTGCAGCAGGAAGCCCCAATGTCCCCATGTCCCCAATCCCCCTGAGTGTCGCCAAGGTCCCCAATGTCCCCAGTGTCCCC
>NW_024505749.1:0-495 GCF_017590055.1 Onychostruthus taczanowskii | reverse complement strand
CCAACCCCCAATCCCCCCCCCATCCCCAGTGCCCTCAATGGCCCCATAAAGTCCCCAATGTCCCCAATCCCTGATGTCCCCAATGTCCCTGAAGGCCCCAACACTCCCAGTGTCCCCAATGTCCCCAATGTCCCCATTCCCCCTGAGTGTCCCCAATGTCCCCAATGTCCCCAATGTCCCTAATCCCCCCCAGTGTCCCCAATGTCCCCAGTGTCCCCAATGTCCCCAATGTCCCCAGTGTCCCCAATCCCCCCCAATGTCCCCAATGTCCCCGATGTCCCTCACCATGTGGCACAGCGCCAGGTGCAGCAGGAAGCCCCCGCCCAGGGCGGCGAGCCAGGAGCGGGCGGCGGGGGCGGCCCCCAGGGCCAGCCCGGCCACCACCCCCGGCACCACCGGCAGCGCCGCGGCCGCCGCCAGGGCCACCGTCCGCCATGTGCCCAGCCCCGACTGCGACAGCACCAGCGCGTCACCTGCGGGGACAGCGGCACTCAG
>NW_024505748.1:0-327 GCF_017590055.1 Onychostruthus taczanowskii | reverse complement strand
GTCCCAGGTTGGGGGTCCCGGGGGGGCTCTACAGCCCCCCCGGCCCACAGGGCATGCTGACCCTGGTGCCAGTTTGGGGGTCCCAGGTTGGGTGTCCCAGGTTGGGGGTCCCAGGTTGGGGGTCCCGGGGGTCTCACAGCCCCCCGGGCCCACAGGGCATGCTGACCCTGGTGCTGAGCTGCATCGACCGCCTGAGCGCCTACAGCACCGCGGCGCAGTTCGGGGAGGCCGCGGGCGAGGAGGCGGCGGCCGCCTGGAAGGAGATCGTCAACCTGCTCTACGAGCTGCTGGGTGGGGCCCGGGGGCAGATATGGGGGCTATGGGGCA
>NW_024505747.1:0-327 GCF_017590055.1 Onychostruthus taczanowskii | reverse complement strand
GAGACATTTTGGGGCTGGGATTCAGCAGAGTTCAGTGAAATCCTCCAGACTTTGCTGCTTTGTGGTGACCAACCCATCCTGAGCTCCTGCAGGAACTCCGGAGCAGGGAAGAAATTCCTGGACCTCACTTCCAACTCTGACCAAGGTTTGCTCCAGGAGTGGGGTTCAGTTTTGCATTCCCTTTATCCTTTTACCTCAAAATCAATTCAGGTTGGAAAAGACCTTTAAGGAAATGGAGTCCAACCCTTCCCAGCAGCACCACAGTCACCACTGGCCCATGTCCCCAAATGCCACATCCATGTGGGTTTTGGTCACCTCCAGGGATGG
>NW_024505746.1:0-327 GCF_017590055.1 Onychostruthus taczanowskii | reverse complement strand
GCTGCCGCCGCGCAGGAGCCGCCGCCGCTTCCTCCCGGTCCGCGACAAAATGGCGGCGGCAGGAAGTGCCCCCCGCGCGCCGGCCCCGCCCCGCGCTACGCCAACGGCGTAAGGCGGCCCCGCCCGCGCCGCGCACGCCCGGCGCTACGCAAACGGCGCAACGCCGCGCACGGCTGCTCGTACGCCGACAGCGTAAGGCGGCGCTGAACGGCGCTTACGCAAACGGCGCAGCGCGGCCCCGCCCGCCCCGCCCCGCGCCCTACGCAAACGGCGTAACCCCGGCGGCGCAGGGCGGAGGGCGCTCCGCCGCGACCCCCGCGGCCCCCG
>NW_024505745.1:0-327 GCF_017590055.1 Onychostruthus taczanowskii | reverse complement strand
CTCCCCCCCCCTCATCCGCCCCGCCGGGGAGCGGCGCGGAGCGGCTCCCCTCGACCGGGCCGGCCACGCCGCGCCGGGGCCGCGAGAGAAGGAGGAGGAGGGAAGATGGTGGCGGCGGCCGCTGGCTGGTGAGTGTCGCTGCCGCGCGCGTGTCGGTGACAGGAAACCTGTTGTGAGGCGGCGGCGGCCGCCCGGTGCGGGGGGCGAGCCCGGGAAGGCAGCGCGGCGGCGGGGGGCGGGCGGGTAGCTCGGAGGCGGCGGCGACGGTGGCTGGTGGGGCCGCTGCGAGTGGCCGGGGCGGTAGGAGGGGGGGTGGGTGGGCGGCGG
>NW_024505744.1:0-327 GCF_017590055.1 Onychostruthus taczanowskii | reverse complement strand
GAGGGAGGGAGGGATGAGGGAGGGAGGCGGAGCGGGGCCGGCGCCCAGGGCCGGGGGACGCGGGCCGGGCCGTAATGGCGACCGCGCTGCCACAGCCCCGCCGGCCGGCAGGGGGCGCTCCGCGGATGCGCGGGCACGGCGGAGGGCGCGGGCCGGGCACGGCGGCTCCAGCCAATGGGCAGCGGCCCGGGCCTGTCCCCGCCCCCTGCCGCCGCCGTCACTCTGGGGGCCGACCCTGCCCCTGGGAACGTCAGGGGCTCCCATTGGTAGCGGTGGGGGCGTGGGGGGCGGTGATTGGCTGCGCGGCGGGGCGGGGCGCGGCGGGGG
>NW_024505743.1:0-327 GCF_017590055.1 Onychostruthus taczanowskii | reverse complement strand
CCCGGCCCTGGGGGGTTTGGGGACAGCCGGATCTGCGGGATTGGGGGACACCCGGCCCTGGGGGGTTTGGGGACACCCAGATCGGCGGGATTGGGGGACACCCAGCCCTGGGGGGTTTGGGGACACCCGGATCTCGGGGAGTGTGGGGACAGCCGGCCCTGGGGGGGATGTGGAGGAGATCCGCAGGTTTGGGGACACCTGGTGCTGGGGGGATCTGGGGACACCCAGACCCGGAGAGGTTTGGGGACACCCAGATCTGGGGAAGGGTCAGGGTTTGGGGGCACCTGAGAATTTTGGGATGGGATGGGGATGGGATGGATTGGGATG
>NW_024505742.1:0-327 GCF_017590055.1 Onychostruthus taczanowskii | reverse complement strand
GGAACAAGATGACCTTCAAGGCCTTTTCCAAACCACACCATTTCATGATTCTACAACTCTGTGAGATACCCTCTGCTCGAGTTGAACTGAGTCATGCAAGTTTAGTCATCACTAAAACTCATCCAAAGCATGTTCCACTCCTCAGATGGTTTTATCTTATAGTGCCAGGAACTACAACAGCCTGGAAAAAGCCTTGAGAAAGAAGTTTTGCTTCAGCAAAATACTTTGGACTTGCAAAACCTGACAAAACAAGCCCAGTTCAGCAACAAGAACATCCCCAACTCTGCTGAAAAGCCTTTGAGTCTAACCAGGGCAGCAGCACTGCAG
>NW_024505741.1:0-327 GCF_017590055.1 Onychostruthus taczanowskii | reverse complement strand
CGGTGTCCCCTCACTGTCCCTGTCCCCACTCTGTCCCCCCGGTGTCCCTGTCCCCTCACTGTCCCCGTCCCCCCTCACGGTGGCTCCCCGCTGCCCGTTCCCGCCGGGCGCGCTCCCGGCGCTCTCCGCCGCCTTCCTGCAGGTGGCGCTGGTGAGCGGCTCCGCGCGCGCGCTCGGCCTCTGCCTGCCGCCGCTAGGGGGCGCCTTCGGGGCCCCGGCGCGCGCCGCCGCCTGGGTGGGATCCTGCCCCCTAGCGGCGCTGCAGCTCGGAGGTGCGTCCGCCAGGGGGCGCTGTGCGGGGACTGGGAGAACTGGGAGGGGACTGGG
>NW_024505740.1:0-327 GCF_017590055.1 Onychostruthus taczanowskii | reverse complement strand
TGTGTGACACAGCCCCGAGACCCCCAACACCCCTGGAGACCCCTGCAGACCCCAGCCCCGCATCCCGGGTCCCCCCGGCCGTTGCCTGACACGGGAAGGGGCGGCGGTGCCCGCGGGGCGGGGGTCCCGAGCCTGCTGCCGGCCCCCCCGTGCCCTGCCCGGCGCTGCCCTCGGCGCCAGGCCGAGGTTTCCTGTTTTCCCGACTCCGTTTCCTCCTCCCCGCGGCCCTGATGGATTCCCGGCGACACCGTGACCCCGGGGGTGCCGCCTGGGCTGGCCGCGGCCCCCCCAGCCGTGCCCACCCCCGCGGCTGAGCGCCCACCGCCC
>NW_024505739.1:0-327 GCF_017590055.1 Onychostruthus taczanowskii | reverse complement strand
CGTGGGGACCTTTGGGGACAGGGGGGTGTCACCCGCGTGCGGGGGAGGGGCTGGCAGGGGACACGGGGGACACGTGGCCTCACTGCCACCGATGTCCCCCCCTTGTCCCCGTGTGTCACCGGCGTGTGTGTCCCCGTGTGTGCCCCGTGTCCCCAACGTCCCCAAATGTCCCCACATTTCCTGCATGTCCCTGATGTCCCCAATGTCCCCAATGTCCCCAATGTCCCCATCCCTTCCATGTTCCCAATGCCCCCCTGTTGTCCCCAATGTCCCCCATGTCCCCCTGTCCCCAATGTCTCTGATGTCCCCAATGTCCCCTCCATGTCC
>NW_024505738.1:7252-7733 GCF_017590055.1 Onychostruthus taczanowskii | reverse complement strand
CCCCGGCCACCCCCGAGCCCCCCGCCCTATTGAAGACCTACAAGTGGCGCACGGCGACCCCCGGAGGGGACCCCGAGAAGATCGGGGGGTCCCCGGGGAGCCGGCGCTGGGCGCGGCTGCAGGGCTGGAAGCGCTCCTACAGCCACCCCGACACCGACGGCGACAGGGCTGGCGACAGAGGTGGCGACAGAGGTGGCGACAGAGGTGTCGCCAAGGCCAGCGCGCGGCGCTCGCTGTTCCAGAGGGCGTTCTCCGCCCCCTCCAAGGCACCCAAGGGTGCGGGGGACAGCAGGGGACAGCAGGGGACAGCGGGGGACCCCAGGGGACAGCAGGGGACAGCGGGGGACGCGAGGGGACACGAGGGGACAAAGCCACCCCTGCAGCGGTACCTGCTGCGCTCCGTGGGCAGGAGGAGGGGACACGGCGACAGCGGAGCCAGGGCGGAGCAGGAGGGGACAGGTGAGGGGGGCGTGGGGGGCTT
>NW_024505738.1:0-6070 GCF_017590055.1 Onychostruthus taczanowskii | reverse complement strand
CCCCGGCCACCCCCGAGCCCCCCGCCCTATTGAAGACCTACAAGTGGCGCACGGCGACCCCCGGAGGGGACCCCGAGAAGATCGGGGGGTCCCCGGGGAGCCGGCGCTGGGCGCGGCTGCAGGGCTGGAAGCGCTCCTACAGCCACCCCGACACCGACGGCGACAGGGCTGGCGACAGAGGTGGCGACAGAGGTGGCGACAGGGGTGGCGACAGAGGTGGCGACAGAGGTGGCGACAGAGGTGGCGACAGAGGTGGCGACAGAGGTGTCGCCAAGGCCAGCGCGCGGCGCTCGCTGTTCCAGAGGGCGTTCTCCGCCCCCTCCAAGGCACCCAAGGGTGCGGGGGACAGCAGGGGACAGCAGGGGACAGCGGGGGACCCCAGGGGACAGCAGGGGACAGCGGGGGACGCGAGGGGACACGAGGGGACAAAGCCACCCCTGCAGCGGTACCTGCTGCGCTCCGTGGGCAGGAGGAGGGGACACGGCGACAGCGGAGCCAGGGCGGAGCAGGAGGGGACAGGTGAGGGGGGCGTGGGGGGCTTCTGTCACACTGCCACCCACAGGGCACAGCGCCACCGGGGCTGTGTCACTGTCACTGTCACACTGCCACCCACGGGGCACAGTGCCACCGGGGCTGTCACTGTCACTGTCACTGTCACTGTCACACTGTCACTGTCACTGCCACGCTGCCACCACCAGCACTGTCACCCCATGGGCACGTGTCCCCTGGCACTGCCACGCTGGTGGTGGCACCTCCGTGGCCACCTGTCCCTTGGTGTCCCCTCACTCCTGGTGTCACCTCCATGTCCCTCAGTGTCACCTGGGGCACAGCGCCACCGGGGCTGTGTCACTGTCACTGTCACACTGCCACCCACAGGGCACAGCGCCACCGGGGCTGTGTCACTGTCACTGTCACACTGCCACCCACAGGGCACAGCGCCACCGGGGCTGTGTCACTGTCACTGTCACACTGCCACCCACAGGGCACAGCGCCACCGGGGCTGTGTCACTGTCACTGTCACACTGCCACCCACGGGGCACAGTGCCACCGGGGCTGTCACTGTCACTGTCACTGTCACTGTCACACTGTCACTGTCACTGCCACGCTGCCACCACCAGCACTGTCACCCCATGGGCACGTGTCCCCTGGCACTGCCACGCTGGTGGTGGCACCTCCGTGGCCACCTGTCCCTTGGTGTCACCTCACTCCTGGTGTCACCTCCATGTCCCTCAGTGTCACCTGACCCATGGTTGTCACCTCCATGTCCTCAGTGTCACCTCACCCGTGGTTGTCACCTCCATGTCCCCAGTGTCACCTCACTCCTGGTGTCACCTCCATGTCCTCAGTGTCACCTCACCCGTGGTTGTCACCTCCATGTCCCCAGTGTCACCTCACCCAGGGTGTCACCTCCTCCTGGCACCCCTGGTGGCACGCCCAGCCCCTTGTCCCCTGCCATGGGTGACAGTGACACCGTGGGCACCCACGCCGTGCTCTGTCCCCTCAGGGACCCCCTTGGGGACGTCCCCGCCACCGGTGGCCCCGGTGCCACCCGATGCCACCGTGTGGGACGTGTCCCAGTTCTCGCTGGTGGACGGACACCTGGTGCCACTGGGCCGGGACGAGGAGGTGAGCGGGGACATCGGCCGTGTCACCTGGGGGTGGCACCTCGCGGTGTCCCCTGGGGGGTGGCAGGTGGCACCTCCTGACCCCATGGTGTCCCCTGGGTGGCAGGTGGCACCTTGCAGTGTCCCCAAGGGGGTGGCACCTCGTGGTGTCCCCTGGGTGATGGGGTGTCCCCTCACGGTGTCCCTTGGTGTGGCACCTCACGGTGTCCCCTGGGGGGTGGCAGGTGTCACCTCGCGGTGTCCCCTGTGCCACCTCATGGTGTCCCTTGGGGTGGCAGGGTGGCACCTCATGGTGTCCCTTGGGGTGGCAGGGTGGCACCTCATGGTGTCCCCTGGGGGGTGGCAGGTGGCACCTCGTGGTGTCCCCAGGGGTGGCAGTGTCCCCTCCTGACCCTGCGCTGTCCCCAGGGGGTGGCAGGTGTCCCCAGGGGTGGCAGGTGTCCCCAGGGGTGGCAGTGTCCCCTCCTGACCCCGCGCTGTCCCCAGGGGTGGCAGTGTCCCCTCCTGACTCCGCGCTGTCCCCAGGGGGTGGCAGGTGTCCCCAGGGGTGGCAGTGTCCCCTCCTGACCCCGCGCTGTCCCCAGGGGTGGCAGTGTCCCCTCCTGACCCCGCGCTGTCCCCAGGGGTGGCAGTGTCCCCTCCTGACCCCGCGCTGTCCCCAGGGGTGGCAGTGTCCCCTCCTGACCCCGCGCTGTCCCCAGGGGTGGCAGTGTCCCCTCCTGACCCCGCGCTGTCCCCAGGGGTGGCAGTGTCCCCTCCTGACTCCGCGCTGTCCCCAGGGGGTGGCAGGTGTCCCCAGGGGTGGCAGGTGTCCCCAGGGGTGGCAGTGTCCCCTCCTGACCCCGCGCTGTCCCCAGGGGTGGCAGTGTCCCCTCCTGACCCCGCGCTGTCCCCAGGGGTGGCAGTGTCCCCTCCTGACTCCGCGCTGTCCCCAGGGGGTGGCAGGTGTCCCCAGGGGTGGCAGGTGTCCCCAGGGGTGGCAGTGTCCCCTCCTGACCCCGCGCTGTCCCCAGGGGTGGCAGTGTCCCCTCCTGACCCCGCGCTGTCCCCAGGGGTGGCAGTGTCCCCTCCTGACTCCGCGCTGTCCCCAGGGGGTGGCAGGTGTCCCCAGGGGTGGCAGGTGTCCCCAGGGGTGGCAGTGTCCCCTCCTGACCCCGCGCTGTCCCCAGGGGTGGCAGGTGTCCCCAGGGGTGGCAGTGTCCCCTCCTGACCCCGCGCTGTCCCCAGGGGTGGCAGGTGTCCCCAGGGGTGGCAGTGTCCCCTCCTGACCCCGCGCTGTCCCCAGGGCCCGTGGCGGAGCAGCGCCCGCGCTGGCAGTGCCACCTCCGAGGCCACCAACCTGTCCCCAGCGGGCAGGAGGGACCCGGGTGAGGACACGGGGGTGACACGGGGGGTGACAGGAGGGTGACACACGGGGGTGACACGGGGGGTGACACACTGGGGGTGACATGATGAACTGGGAGCACTGGGGGATACTGGGATGGACTGGGATGAACTGGGAGGTGCTGAGCGCTGCCCCCAGACCCCGACTGGAGGAGCCCCCGCCAGGAGCCCCCCCCGAGCTGCCCCGGCGGCAACGTCAAGGTGGGAGCGCGGTGGCACTGTCACTGTCACCTCCCCTGTCACTGTCACTGTCACTGTCATTGTCATTGTCACCTTCCCTGTCACTGTCACCTCCCCTGTCACTGTCACTGTCACTGTGTCACTGTCACCTCCCCTGTCACCGCCCCTGTCACTGTCATCCCAGACCCAAAAAAGGGCACCTGAACCCCAAAAAGGGGTACCCAGACCCAAAAAAGGGCACCCAAATCCCAAAAAATGTCACCCAGACCCAAAAAAGGGCACCTGAACCCCAAAAAGGGGTACCCAGACCCAAAAAAGGGCACCCAAATCCCAAAAAATGTCACCCAGACCCAAAAAAGGGCACCTGAACCCCAAAAAGGGGTACCCAGACCCAAAAAAGGGCACCCAAATCCCAAAAAATGTCACCCAGACCCAAAAAAGGGCACCTGAACCCCAAAAAGGGGTACCCAGACCCAAAAAAGGGCACCCAAATCCCAAAAAATGTCACCCAGACCCAAAAAAGGGCACCTGAACCCCAAAAAGGGGTACCCAGACCCAAAAAAGGGCACCCAAATCCCAAAAAATGTCACCCAGACCCAAAAAAGGGCACCTGAACCCCAAAAAGGGGTACCCAGACCCAAAAAAGGGCACCCAAATCCCAAAAAATGTCACCCAGACCCAAAAAAGGGCACCTGAACCCCAAAAAGGGGTACCCAGACCCAAAAAAGGGCACCCAAATCCCAAAAAATGTCACCCAGACCCAAAAAAGGGCACCTGAACCCCAAAAAGGGGTACCCAGACCCAAAAAAGGGCACCCAAATCCCAAAAAATGTCACCCAGACCCAAAAAAGGGCACCTGAACCCCAAAAAGGGGTACCCAGACCCAAAAAAGGGCACCCAAATCCCAAAAAATGTCACCCAGACCCAAAAAAGGGCACCTGAACCCCAAAAAGGGGTACCCAGACCCAAAAAAGGGCACCCAAATCCCAAAAAATGTCACCCAGACCCAAAAAAGGGCACCTGAACCCCAAAAAGGGGTACCCAGACCCAAAAAAGGGCACCCAAATCCCAAAAAATGTCACCCAGACCCAAAAAAGGGCACCTGAACCCCAAAAAAGGGCACCTGAACCCCAAAAAGGGGCACCCAGACCCCAAAAAAGGGCACCCGAACCCCAAAAAGGGCACCCACATCCCAAAAAAGGGCACCCAGACCCCAAAGAAGGGCACCTGAACCCCAAAAAGGGGCACCTAAATCCCAAACAGGGCACCTGAACCCCAAAAAAGGGCACCTGAACCCCAAAAAAGGGCACACAGACCCCAAAAAAGGGCACACAGACCCAAAAAAGGGCACCCACATGCCAAAAAAGGGCACCTGAACCCCAAAAAGGGGCACCTAAATCCCAAAAAGGTCACCCAGACCCTCGTTGTCCCCTCCCTGTCCCCTCCCTGTCCCCTGTGTCCCCTCAGGTGATCACCCCCGAGGGCAGCCGCTCCTTCGGCTGCGCCTCCCTGGCCGAGCGCGACCGCTGGATCGAGGAGCTGCGCCGGACAGCGCAGCCCAACAAGGTGGGACAGCTCGGGGACACCTCGGGGACACCTTGGGGACACCCTGGGGACACCCTGGGGACAATTTGGGGACGCCTCGGGGACATCCTGCCACCCCCAGCCCCCTCATCGTGCTATCCTGTGCTTGGGCTGGGTGGGGAAACTGAGGCACGAGCTGCCAAGCATGGAGCATCCTTTGTCCCCTTGTCCCGTGTCCATTGTCCCCTTGTTCCCTTGTCCCATTGTCCCCTTTGTCCCCTTGTCCTATTATCCCATTGTCCCTTGTCCCCTTGTCCCATTGTCCCATTGTCGCCTTGTCCCCTTGTCCCTTGTCCCTTGTCCCCTTGTCCCCTTTCTCCCCTTGTCCTTTGTCCCATTATCCCATTGTCCCTTGTCCCTTGTCCTTTTGTCCCTTGTCCCCTTGTCTCCTTGCCCCCATATCCCCATGACCCCCACCCACATCTCCATTATCCCCTTGTCCTTTTGTCCCTTGTCCCCTTGTCCCTATACCCCCCTGTCTCCTTGTCCCTTGTCCCCTTGCCCCTTGTCCCTCGTCCTCTTGTCCCTTGTCCCCTTGTCCCATTATCCCATTATCCCTTGTCCCCTTATCCTTTTGTCCCTCGTCCCCTTGTCCCTTGTCCCTTGTCCCTGGTCCCCTTGTCCCTCGTCCCCTTGTCCCTTGTCCTCTTGTCCCATTATCCCTTGTCCCCTTATCCTTTTGTCCCTTGTCCTTTTGTCCCTTGTCCCTTGCCCCCTTGTCGCCTTGTCCCTTGTCCCTTGTCCCTTGTCCCCACAGGACAACTGCGAGCGCCTGGAGCTCTCCCTGACCCTTTGGGTCTACGAGGGTCGCGACCTCCCGGCGCGGCGCCGCCTGCGCTGCCACCTCCACCTGGATGGCGCCGTCTTCGCCCGCACCACGGCCAAGCCGGCCGGCGCTGACGGCCAACTCTTCTGGGGCGAGCTCTTCCACTTGGCCGCGCTGCCGCCGGCGCGCGCCCTCACCGTCTCCCTGTGCCGTGACGACCACCCCGGCTGGCAGCCGGTGGCCGCCGTCACCATCCCGCTGGCCGAGCTGGCGGCGGCGGGGCAGCCCCTGGAGCGTTGGTACCCCCTGAGCGGCGGCGGTGGCGGCGAGCGGGCGCCGGCGGTGCGGCTACGCGGGCGTTACCGCCAGGTGAGGGTGTTGCCCATCGTGAGCTACAAGGAGTTGGCGGAGTTCATCACCTTCCACTACCGGGAGCTGTGCGGCCGCCTGGAGCCGGCCATCGCCGCGCGGCACAAGGAGGAGCTGGCCGGAGCTTTGGTGCGCGTCCTGCAGAGCACCGGCAAGGCCAAGG
>NW_024505737.1:0-327 GCF_017590055.1 Onychostruthus taczanowskii | reverse complement strand
TTTGGGATGGATTTGGGGGGTTTGGGGCAATTAAAGGGAATTTTGGGGGGGGTTAAAGGGGAATTGGGGGAAATTTTGGGGATTTTAGGAAAAATTTGGGGGATATTTTAGGGATTTTGGGGGAGTTTAAAGGGGAATTTTGGGAATCCCGGGATAATCCCGGCCTCACTTCCAGGATACCTGTCCAGGTGTGCCCCACACCTGAGGAACCTTCCTTTGGGGGGGTTTGGGACTGATTTTTGGGGTTTTTTTCTGAAATTTTGGGGTTTTTTTGTTGAATTTTGGGGTTTTTGGTTGGAATTTGGGGTTTTTGGTTGGAATTTTGGG
>NW_024505736.1:0-327 GCF_017590055.1 Onychostruthus taczanowskii | reverse complement strand
TTTGGGGAGGTCCCAGGTGGGTCTGGGGTCTCTTTTGGGGTCCCTCTGACCCCCAGAATTGGGGGGGTTCTGGGGAGGAAGTTTGGGGGTCTTTGGAGGAGTCTCAGGGGAATTTGGGGGGTTCCAGGGGATCCCGGGGGGTTTTTGGGGGGTCCCAGGGGGATTTAAGGATTTGGGGTGGTTCCAGGGTGGGTCTGGGGTCCCCCTGACCCCCCCTTTTCCCCAGGTCGCTCTCGGTGGGGCTCCACATCTCCCTGGATTATTGGTGGACCACCCACGTGGAGCTGCGGGGGCTCGAGCAGGTGGGGGGTCCTGGGGGGTCCCGGG
>NW_024505735.1:0-328 GCF_017590055.1 Onychostruthus taczanowskii | reverse complement strand
ATCTTGTAACCTTAGACAGCGCTGAACTCTCATGGATTAAAACCCCTAAATTACAAGTGCCTAGAATGGATTAAAAAATCCAGATGACAAGAGCCCAAAGCTGCCAAGATCACTCAATCCTCCCCAGTCCATCAAACACCTCATGCTTGGAAAGACACTTGTCCCACAGCTGTTCCTGGATCCCCAGGTCAGGGAGGGAAAGCTGGGATTTGTGGAGAGCCAGGGGCACAGAAAAGCAGCAGACTCATGGTTGGTGCTCCATTTTGCTGCACATCTCATGATGTTCAGGCACTGATGGATGGCCAAGAGCCCTGGGGTGGGGAGATGG
>NW_024505734.1:0-328 GCF_017590055.1 Onychostruthus taczanowskii | reverse complement strand
TGGAGTTACATCCAGCTGGTGGCTGGGCACCAGTGGGATGCCCCAGGGTACAGTGTTGGGACCAGTCCTGTTGAAGAGAGTGTTCCCTCAGTCTGCGGACAGCACAAAGTTGGGCAGGAGTATTGATCTGCCAGAGAGTTGGAAAGATCTGCAGAGGGATCGGAACAGGCTGGATCAGTGGGTGAGGCCAATGGCCTGAGGTTTAAAAAGAGCAAATGCACAGTCCTGCCTTGGGTCATAACAAGCCCTGCAGCTCTACAGGCTGTGGGAAAAGTGGCTGGAAAACTGCCTTGTGACAAAAGGGGGAAGCCGGTCAAGAGCAGCTGAA
>NW_024505733.1:0-328 GCF_017590055.1 Onychostruthus taczanowskii | reverse complement strand
GCTTTGGAACAGCTGTCTACTTTTATCCTTAACAGCATTCACTTTTTCTCTAACATCCGTTGACTTGTCTAGTCCTCTTAGCTTCCAATTGGGTTAAAACCATTTAAATAAAATTTGAGTTTTAAAAAAAAACTTAATATCTCAATTTTCTGTTGTTTCTGATAGTTTTCTAATGTTTGATTTAATTTAAAAACATTTCTAATAGAAATGTTAGCTATCAAGAGGGTTGTCCATCCATCAACTCTCCAGCCACCTTTTTAAAAATACACAGTTCTCTTACTTTAGCATTATTACTTGTAAGTATATCTATATGTGTGTGTCTGTGTGT
>NW_024505732.1:0-328 GCF_017590055.1 Onychostruthus taczanowskii | reverse complement strand
AATCCCCTAAACCCCTCCCAGAGTCCCCAAAGTCTCCCAAACCCCTTCGAGACCCCCAAAACTTCCCCCAAATCCCTCCCCAGTTCCCCCCGTGGGGTTCTGAAGACCCCTCCAGACCCCTCCAAACCCCTCCATTCACCCCAAAACCACCCTGGGCCCCCTCAAACCCCCTCCCCAAATCCCCTAAAGCCCTTCTGGGGTTCCAAAGCCCCCCAAAAATGCCCCCAAAATCCCCCCCAGGCATCGGGCGGCTCCTGGCCGAGTGTCGCCGGGACCCCGTGATCCTCCCGCTGTGGCACGGGGGTGAGGGGGCTTTGGGGGGGTCCTG
>NW_024505731.1:0-328 GCF_017590055.1 Onychostruthus taczanowskii | reverse complement strand
CGCCGGTGTGGATGCGCCGGTGCTGCGTCAGGTTGGAGCCGCGGCTGAAGCTCTTGCCGCAGTCGCCGCAGCGGTGCGGCCGCTCGCCCGTGTGAGTCTTGCGGTGTTTCGCCAGCGCCGAGCGTTGCCCGAAGCTCTTCCCGCAATCCGGGCAGCGGTACGGCGCCGATTCCGCCGCGGCCGCCGGCGTTTTGGTTTTGGCGCGGGGCTGCTCGGGCGGGCCCGGCCCGCCGGCGTGAGTGCGGCGGTGCCGGTCCAGGTGGGAGCTGACGCTGAAGCGTTTGCCGCAGTCGCCGCACGCGTACGGCCGCTCGCCGGTGTGGACGCG
>NW_024505730.1:0-328 GCF_017590055.1 Onychostruthus taczanowskii | reverse complement strand
AAGCTTCTGGCAGCCTCTCACAGAAGCTACCCCTGCAGCCTCCTCCCAAAACCAGGCAATGCAAAACCACACAGAGCCCTCCAAGGCAGCACTGCTGTTATCTCACCAGTCTGCAGGCACAGCTAAAGCACAAAGAGCACACACTTCATCCAGTTTCTGATGGGAGCAGGTGAAATCCAGTCCAACACCACAAAGACTGGCTTTGAACAAACAACATTTTATTGTAAAAAAGGAAAAAAAGCCAGGTCGTCATTTCAGTCCTCAGCTCCCAAACACCGCTGTTTTCTGTGGAGGTTTTATGTTCATCCTTTGAACTTGGGAATGTTTC
>NW_024505729.1:0-328 GCF_017590055.1 Onychostruthus taczanowskii | reverse complement strand
ACCCCATTCCCACCCCTGACTCCTCTCCGGGAAGGAATTTTAGGAATTCCCTGGGAATTCAGGACTCCGTTTCCCTTTCCCATCCCCAAATTCCACAGGAATCCCTCAGGATGGATCCTGGATCCCAAAATCCTGGAATTTTTCACGTGGGATCCACGGATTTTCAATCCCACCCCATTCCCAGGCCTGATTCCTCTCTGGGAAGGAATTTTGGGAATTCCCTGGGAATTCGGGCTCCACTTCTCTTTTCCATTCCTGAATTCCATAAAAATCCCTGGGGATGGATCCCGAGTGTCCTGGATATAAAATAAAATAAATAAAATAAAAT
>NW_024505728.1:0-328 GCF_017590055.1 Onychostruthus taczanowskii | reverse complement strand
GGGGGGGGCGGGGGGGGTCCTGTACCCTCCCCCCTTCCTCTACGGCCCCTTCTGCCCCGACCCCCCCGTGCTGCAGGTGAGTGACGGCAGGGCCGGGGGGCGGGGCCGCCGCCGAAACGGGCGGGGCTAACGCGGCCACGCCCCCTCCATAGGTGCGGCAGGAGCTGACCCCGCCCTCGGAGTTCTACGGGCAGGGCCAGAGCAGCTTCCAGCAGGTGAGGGGCGGGGCTTGAACACCTGGGGGCGGGGCTTGAGCACCTGGGGGCGGGGCTTAAACACACCTGGGGGCAGGGCTTAAACACACCTGGGGCGGGGCTTGAACACACCT
>NW_024505727.1:0-7739 GCF_017590055.1 Onychostruthus taczanowskii | reverse complement strand
TCACACCTGTGTCACACCTGTGTGTCATCTGTGTGTAACACCTGTACCCAAACCCCACCTGCGAGAAGCCCAGGGACAGCGCCAGGGCCCCCACCTGCTGCTCGTGGCACGGCCACCTGGGGGGGACAGGTGTGTGTCACACCTGTGTCACACCTGAGTCACACCTGAGTGTCACATGTGTCACACCTGAGTCACACCTGTGTCACACCTGACCCCAAATTTGGGTTTTCCCTCCCTTTTTTTTCACCTCCAGACCCCAAATTTGGGGTTTCCCTCCCATTTTTTCACCCCCAGACCCCAAATTTGGGTTTTCCCTCCCATTTTTTCACCTCCAGACCCCAAATTTGGGTTTTCCCTCCCATTTTTTCACCTCCAGACCCCAAATTTGGGTTTTCCCTCCCATTTTTTCACCTCCAGACCCCAAATTTGGGTTTTCCCTCCCTTTTTTTTCACCTCCGGACCCCAAATTTGGGTTTTCCCTCCCTTTTTTTTCACCTCCGGACCCCAAATTTGGGTTTTCCCTCCCATTTTTTCACCTCCGGACCCCAAATTTGGGTTTTCCCTCCCATTTTTTCACCTCCGGACCCCAAATTTGGGTTTTCCCTCCCATTTTTTCACCCCCAGACCCCAAATTTGGGTTTTCCCTCCCTTTTTTTCACCTCCAGACCCCAAATTTGGGTTTTTCCTCCCAATTTTTCTCCATTTTTCGGCTCTTTCTGGGCGCGCTCACGTTTCAGTGGTTTGTGTGTGCAGGCGAAATGAATGGGGGTAATTAACGCCGAATCGGTGCTAATTAACGTCAAATTTGGTTTAATTAACGCCAATTTGGGTGTAATTATCGCCAAACTGGTGCTAATTACCACCAAATGTGGCTTAATTAACGCCAAATTGGTGCTAATTAACAACAAATTGGGTTTAATTATCGCCAAATTGCTGCTAATTAACACCAAATTGGGTTTAATTATCGCCAAATTGTCGCTAATTACCACCAAATTTGGTTTAATTAACGCCAAATTGGGTTTAATTACCTCCAAATTGGTGCTACTTAACGCCAAATTTGGTTTAATTACCTCCAAATTGGTGCTAATTGACGCCAAATTTGGTTTAGTTAACGCCAAATTTGGTTTAATTAACGCCAAATTGTGTTTAATTAACGCCAAATCGGTGCTAATTAACGCCAAATCGGTGCTAATTAACGCCAAACTGGTGCTAATTAACACAAAATTTGGTTTAGTTAACGCCACATCGGTGCTAGTTACCACCAAATTCGGTTTAATTACCTCCAAATTGGTGCTAATTGACGCCAAATTTGGTTTAGTTAACGCCAAATTTGGTTTAATTAACGCCAAATTGTGTTTAATTAACGCCAAATCGGTGCTAATTAACGCCAAACTGGTGCTAATTAACACAAAGTTTGGTTTAGTTAACGCCAAATCGGTGCTAATTCACGCCAAATTTGGTCTAATTAACGCCAAATCGGTGCTAATTAACGCCAAATCGGTGCTAATTAACGCCAAACTGGTGCTAATTAACACAAAATTTGGTTTAGTTAACGCCACATCGGTGCTAGTTACCACCAAATTCGGTTTAATTAACGCCAAATTGGGTTTAATTACCTCCAAATTGGTGCTACTTAACGCCAAATTTGGTTTAATTACCTCCAAATTTGGTTTAATTACCTCCAAATTGGTGCTAATTGACGCCAAATTTGGTTTAGTTAACGCCAAATTTGGTTTAATTAACGCCAAATTGTGTTTAATTAACGCCAAATCGGTACTAATTAACGCCAAACTGGTGCTAATTAACACAAAGTTTGGTTTAGTTAACGCCACATTGGTGCTAATTAACGCCAAATTTGGTTTAGTTAACACCAAATTGAGTTTAATTAACGCCAAATTTTATTTAGTCAACTCCAAATTTGGTTTAATTAACACCAAATTGGGTTTAATTATCGCCAAATTGGTGCTAATTACCGCCCCGAGGGGGTTTGCCCAGCTTTGCCCGGATTTGCCCAATTCCCTCCCTTGCCGGGGGTCTCGGGCGGGTTTGGGTCTTTGGGGGTTTTGGGCTGGGGGCGCCTGGGGGTGCCTGGGACCCACCAAATACCCCCGGGACCCCCAAACCTCCCCAGGACCCCCAGGGACCCTCCAGGACCCCCCAAAGTCCCCCGGGACCCCCACTCACGCGTAGCTGTGCAGCAGCAGCACGGCCAGGCTGCGGATGCCCCGGGCCAGCAGCCGCTCCAGGTCCCCGCGGAGCCGCGCCACGTCCAGGGGCCGCTGCAGCAGCAGGGTGACACCCGAGACACCTGGGGGGACACGGGGGACAACAGTGTCACCCACAGCCCTGGGACACCTGGGACACCCCTGCTGCACCGGCAGGGTGACACCCGAGACACCTGGGGGGACAACAGTGTCACCTGACACCCCCGCTGCACCGGCAGGGTGACACTGGAGACACCTGGGGGGACAGCCACAGTGTCACCTCCCCCCGGGGACCCCCAAACCCCCTGGTGCCACCTCACAGAGCAGCAGGGGACAGTGACAGGGGTGACACCTGCCAGGTGCCACCCCCAGTGCCACTCCCGTGTCCCAGGGCCCCAGGTGACAATGGCAGTGCCACCCCCGCGTCCCAGGGCCTCAGGTGACAATGGCAGTGCCACCCCCGTGTCCCAGGGCCCCAGGTGACAATGGCAGTGCCACCCCCGTGTCCCACCTTGCACGCGGGGCCAGCTGTCACTGCCGGGCAGGTGACAATCCTCCTGCTCGGGGATCAGCCGCTCGTCCACCTCGATCACCTCCTCGTAGAGCACGTCGGGCATGGCCACCTCCTGCGGGGACAGCGCGGGGACAGCGTGACATCACTGGGGTGGCACCGCGGGGACACGCTGACATTGTGAGGGTGACACCGTGGGGACATGGGTGACATTGCTGGGGTGACATTGCTGGGGTGACATCGTGGGGCTGACACCGTGGGGACACGGGGTGACATTGATGGGGTGACACTGCGGGGACACGCGTGACATTGCTGGGGTGACATTGCTGGGGTGACATCGTGGGGCTGACACCGTGGGGACACGGGGTGACATTGTGGGGGTGACACCGCGGGGACACGCGTGACATTGCCGGGGTGACATTGCTGGACGTCGTGGGGGTGACACCGTGGGGACACGGGTGACATTGCTGAGGTGACATCGCAGGGCTGGCACTGCAGGGACACGCGTGACATTGATGAGGTGACACCATGGGGACATGGGTGACATTAATGGGGTGGCACTGCAGGGACATGGGATGACATCATGGGGGTGACACCACAGGGACATGGGATGACATCGATGGGGTGGCACTGCGGGGACACGCGTGACATCGTGGGGGTGACACCATGGGGACATGGGTGACATTGCTGGGGTGACATTGCTGGGGTGACACCACGGGGACACGCGTGATATTGCTGGGGTGACATTGCTGGGGTGACATCATAGGGGTGACACCACGAGGACATGCGTGACATTGCTGGGGTGACATTGATGCGGTGACACGCGGGGACATGGGGTGACATTGATGGGGTGACACTGCAGGGACATGGGGGGACATTGTGGGGGTGACACCGCGGGGACACGGGTGACATTGATGGGGTGACATTGCTGGGGTGACACCACGGGGACACGCGTGACATTGATGGGGTGACATCGTGGGGCTGGCACCGTGGGGACACGCGTGACATTGATGGGGTGACACCGCGGGGACATGGGGTGACATTGATGGGGTGGCACTGGGGTGACACCACAGGGACACAGGACAGGATTGGGGTGGCACCAAGGACAGGAGTCAGACGGGACAGGACAGGGACAGGACTGAGGTGGCACCAGGACAGGACTGGGTGGCACTGGGACACAACTGGGACAGGGACAGAGCCAGGGTGGCACTGGGACAGGAGGGGACAGGGGGGACAGGGACAGGGCCAGGGACAGGGTGGCACTGGGACAGGAGGGGACAGGAGTGGGGGGGCACTGGGACAGGACTGGGACAGAGCCAGGGTGGCACTGGGACAGAAGGGGACAGGGGGGACAGGGACAGAGTGGCACTGGGACAGGACTGGGTGGCACTGGGACAGAACAAGGACAGAGCCAGGGTGGCACTGGGACAGGAGGGGGGAGCGGGGACAGGGACAGAGTGGCACTGGGACAGGACAAGGACAGAGCCAGGGTGGCACTGGGACAGGAGGGGACAGGGGGGACAGGGACAGGGACAGGGTGGCACTGGGACAGGACTGGGTGGCACTGGGACAGGACAAGGACAGAGCCAGGGTGGCACTGGGACAGGAAGGAGACAGGAGTGGGGTGGCACTGTTACAGGATGGGGACAGGGACAGGGTGGCACTGGGACAGGACTGGGACAGAGTCAGGGTGGCACTGGGACAGGAGGGGACAGGAGTGGGGGGGCACGGCCATGGCACCAGGGTGGCACAGGGACACCAACCCCAGACACCCTGTGTCCCCACGTGTCCCCTGTCCTGTGTCCCCCCGTGTCCTCCCCGTGTCCCGTGTCCCCTGTCCTGTGTCTCCCATCCCCTGTTCTGTGTCCCCTGTCCCTGTCCCCATTCTCCCTGTCCCCACTGTCCCTGTCCCCAGTGTCCCCTGTCCCTGTCCCTGTCCCTGTGTCCCTGTCCCCTCTGTCCCTGTCCCTGTCCCTGTGTCCCTGTCCCCTCTGTCCCTGTCCCTGTCCCTGTGTCCCTGTCCCCTCTGTCCCTGTCCCTGTCCCTGTGTCCCTGTCCCCTCTGTCCCTGTCCCTGTCCCTGTGTCCCTGTCCCCTCTGTCCCTGTCCCTGTCCCTGTGTCCCTGTCCCCTCTGTCCCTGTCCCTGTCCCTGTGTCCCTGTCCCCTCTGTCCCTGTCCCTGTCCCTGTGTCCCTGTCCCCTCTGTCCCTGTCCCTGTCCCTGTGTCCCTGTCCCCTCTGTCCCTGTCCCTGTCCCTGTGTCCCTGTCCCCTCTGTCCCTGTCCCTGTCCCTGTGTCCCTGTCCCCTCTGTCCCTGTCCCTGTCCCTGTGTCCCTGTCCCCTCTGTCCCTGTCCCTGTCCCTGTGTCCCTGTCCCCTCTGTCCCTGTCCCTGTCCCTGTGTCCCTGTCCCCTCTGTCCCTGTCCCTGTCCCTGTGTCCCTGTCCCCTCTGTCCCTGTCCCTGTCCCTGTGTCCCTGTCCCCTCTGTCCCTGTCCCTGTCCCTGTGTCCCTGTCCCCTCTGTCCCTGTCCCTGTCCCTGTGTCCCTGTCCCCTCTGTCCCTGTCCCTGTCCCTGTGTCCCTGTCCCCTCTGTCCCTGTCCCTGTCCCTGTGTCCCTGTCCCCTCTGTCCCTGTCCCTGTCCCTGTGTCCCTGTCCCCTCTGTCCCTGTCCCTGTCCCTGTGTCCCTGTCCCCTCTGTCCCTGTCCCTGTCCCTGTGTCCCTGTCCCCTCTGTCCCTGTCCCTGTCCCTGTGTCCCTGTCCCCTCTGTCCCTGTCCCTGTCCCTGTGTCCCTGTCCCCTCTGTCCCTGTCCCGTGAGCGGGGCCGGGCTCGGGGCCAGGCCTGGCCCGTGGCCAGCACAGCCCGCCGAGCCATCGGCCACCGGGGGCAGGGACACGGACAGGGACACTGGGGACATTGGGGACAGGGACAGGGACAGGGACAGAGGGGACAGGGACAGGGACAGAGACAGAGGGGACAGGGACAGAGGGGACAGGGACAGGGACAGGGACAGGGGGAACAGGGGGGACAGGGACAGGGACAGGGGGAACAGGGGGGACAGGGACAGGGACACGGACAGGGACAGGGGACAGGGACAGGGGGGACAGAGGGGACAGGGAAACAGGGACAGGGGACAGCAGAGACAGGGACAGGGACACGCCAAGGACACACGGCCGGGCCCCAACCCGCAGCCACAGACACTGGGTGGGGACAGAGGGGACACAGGACGGACACGGGACAGGGAACAGGGGACACAGGACGGGGGGACAGAGGGGACACAGGGGGGACACCGAGCCCCACAGCAGGGACAGTGTGGGGGGACACGGGGACACGGTGCCAGCCCAGGAGGGGACACAGGGACAGTGTGGGGGGACACGGGGACACGGTGCCAGCCCAGGAGGGACACCGTGGGGCACACAGGGACACGGTGCCAGCCTGGACAGGGATACAGGGACAGGGTGGGGGGACAAAGGGACACGGTGCCAGCCCAGGAGGGGACACAGGGACAGGGTGGGGCACAGGGGACTCGGTGCCAGCCCAGGAGGGGACACAGGGACACTGTGGGGGGGACACGGGGACACGGTGCCAGCCTGAACAGGGACACAGGGACAGGGTGGCTGGGGACAGTGGGGGACACAGGGACACCGTGGGGGGACACGGGGACTCGGTGCCAGTCCAGGAGGGGACACAGGGACAGGGTGGGGGGACACAGGGACACGGTGCCAGCCCGAGCAGTGACACGGGGACAGGGTGGGGCACAGGGGACACGGTGCCAGCCCAGGAGGGGACACAGGGACAGGGTGGGGGGACACGGGGACACGGTGCCAGCCTGAACAGGGACACGGGGACAGGGTGGCTGGGGACAGTGGGGGACACAGGGACACCGTGGGGGGACACGGGGACTCGGTGCCAGTCCAGGAGGGGACACAGGGACAGGGTGGTGGGACAGGGTGGTTGGGGACAGTGGGGCACACGGGGACACGGTGCCAGTCACGGGACACAGCGGTCACAGGACGCGCCAGCCCCGTGCCAGGCGGGCACGGGTCACCGAGGGGCCACCGCGTGGGACATCACGTGTGGCACCGAGGGGACACCGAGGGGACACGGGACATGGGGGACACGCGGGGCATCATGTGTGGCACCGAGGGGACACCGAGGGGACACGGGACACGGGGAACACGCGGGGCATCACGTGTGGCACTGAGGGGACACGGGGGACATGGGGGACATCACGTGTGGCACCGAGGGGTCACGGGACACGGGGGACATCATGTGTGTCACCGAGGGGACACCAAGGGGACACGGGACACGGGAGACACGGGGGACGTCACGTGTGGCACCGAGGGGACACGGGGGACACGGGGGACAGGGGGGACATCACGTGTGGCACTGAGGGGACACCAAGGGGACACGGGACATGGGGGACATGGGGGACGTCACGTGTGGCACCGAGGGGACGGTGTGTCCAGGTGTGTGCCAGGTGTGTGCCAGGTGTGCCCAGCTGTTCAGAGGGACCCCAAAGATCACCCGGGACCCCCAGACCCATTTAGGGATCCCCAGCCCCACAGCCCCCTGCCCAACTGGATCCACTGGATCCCCGAGGCGTCCAGGGGCTCATCCCGGGGCAGGGGCACCCCCAGCTCCTGTGGGGGGACCCCAACATTCACCTGGGGACCCCAAAAATCACCCGGGACCCCCAGACCCATTTAGGGATCCCCAGCCCCACAGCCCCCTGCCCATGCAGATCCACCAGATCCCGGAGCCATCCAGGGGCTGCTCCCGGGGCAGGGGCACCCCCAGCTCCTGCGGGGGCACCCCAAAACTGAGCCCCACGACCCCAGACCCATTTGGGGACCCCAGACCCATTTGAGGACCCCAGACCTATTTGCGGACCCCCAGCACAGGGTGGGACAGGGGGTCCAGGCAGACCCAGGACAGGGGGCTTAGGGGGGCCTGGAGGGGATCCTGGGGGGCAGGAGGGCTCTGGGGGGGTCCCGGGGTTCCCAGCAGGGCACTTGGGGGGTCCCG
>NW_024505726.1:0-328 GCF_017590055.1 Onychostruthus taczanowskii | reverse complement strand
GGGGGCGGGGCTAAAGCAAAATATGAGATTCATCCTCATTCTGGTGATGATGTCATCGCTAAAGGGGACAAAGATGGCAGAGAGGGGGCGGGGCTACAGCAAAAGATGAGATTGGTCCTCATCCTGGTGATGACGTCATCATTGAGAGGGGCGGGGCTAAGGGAGGGGTGGGGCTAATGGAGCCAAGGTGGAGCTAATTAAACCTTTAATTACAATCAGAACCTAGTTAAAAACGGAACTGAGTCTCAGCTGCAGATGCGGAACTGGAAATTGAAATTAAACAAAAATTAATTAAACAAAAATTAAGACCAAAAACCTAAATTTATGC
>NW_024505725.1:0-328 GCF_017590055.1 Onychostruthus taczanowskii | reverse complement strand
GGGAGGTGTCCCTGCCCATGGCATGGAGGGTTGGGATTAGAGGAGCTTTAAGGCCCATTCCAACTCCTCAAAATTCTATGATTCTGTGATTTTTCCCCTTGATGTGCAATAGACAAGTACAGCTGATCTTTGGAGATGGTTGCAAAACCACAACTTTCTGAAAACAATTACTAGGAACCTGCATCAACTGGAACAAAGTGGAAGAGAGAGGGAGGTTACCTGGGACAAGATTCCCAATTCAGCTTCTTGCAATTACAGTCCTTGTGCAGCTCATGGCTGGGAGTGGTCAGGTGAGATCTGGTTTTTACTGTGAGGGTGGGCAGGCCCT
>NW_024505724.1:0-328 GCF_017590055.1 Onychostruthus taczanowskii | reverse complement strand
TGACTGGTGAGCCAGTTGCTCACTCATTATATGGCATGTATATCCAGATGTTCAAAAGGTCAATTACTTTTAAGTAGAATGGCCTTGTTAAGGTTTAGGACTCAATGTGCTTCATTGTCATAACTTAGGGGAAGGTTCAGTGCTCAGACCTAGGGGGAGGTAGACAATGCCTAGAAGAATATTGGACTGTTGCAAAATGTGGAAGACGTAAACTTTTTTTAAGAAGAGATATTCTTTAATGTATTTTCTTTTTATACATTCAACAAGAAGAAAGATTTAATCCCTGAAACAGAAAGCAGCCAACAAGCTCTAAGTGATGTCCAGGTGT
>NW_024505723.1:0-328 GCF_017590055.1 Onychostruthus taczanowskii | reverse complement strand
CATCTCTCAGGGGGCGTGACCGTGATGGATGGGGGGGTCAGTGACAGGACAGGTGAGCTCAGGTGAGCCCAGGTGAGCTCAGGTGAGCCCAGGTAAGGCCCAGGTGAGCCCAGGTGAGCTCAGGTGAGCTCAGGTGAGCCCAGGTGAGCCCAGGTGAGCCCAGGTAACTCACATCTCTCGGGGGGCGTGACCGTGATGCTCTGCGCCGTGAACTCCTCGTCGAAGTACCTGGTGTCCACCTCCGACGTCACCTGCGGCCGGAAGGGCGGCACCAGCTGGGGGGGAGGGGCCGCTGGCCAGGTGTGTGCCGGGGGGGGGTCACCTGGGC
>NW_024505722.1:0-328 GCF_017590055.1 Onychostruthus taczanowskii | reverse complement strand
CCCAAATTTCCCCATCCCAAATTCCTGATTTATTTTTTGTCCCATGCTTGATGCCAGCTGGGAAAATCCAGACAAAAATTCCAGAAAAAAAGTCGGGGGGGGGTGGGGGGGAATATGGAAAAAAATTTAGGGGGGAAAAAAAGAGGAAAATCCAACCAGAAAATTAAAAAAGAAACCAGAAAAATTCTGTCATTTCCACATCCCAAATTCCAGATTTTTCTTTCTGGATCTGATCCCAGCTGGGAAAATCCATAAAAAAATCTGGGGGAGGGGAACTTGAAAAAATTCCTGAAAAAATTACAGGAAATTCAGAAAATTTCAGGAATTT
>NW_024505721.1:0-328 GCF_017590055.1 Onychostruthus taczanowskii | reverse complement strand
TGAAAGTGAGGAAACAAAAAAGAATTTTGTATGAGATTGAGAGCAGGAAACTAATGATTTTCAATGGAGCAAAGTGGAGGAAAAAAAGAAATATGCTCCAGAATGTTGGAACTTAAATGAAGCTGGAGTTAGACTGACATGAGGAATTGCTTATGGAGGAACAGCAAATAATGATGTTTCTTACTGTTCTTTTCTGCTGTTTTGGTTGATCTCTTTTAGGAAGAATCATCTGAACGTGAAGAGAAGGAGGATGCTGGCAAAAAGCTACAAATTACAGTTGCTGAGGATGTGAAAAATTCTGTTTGTAATGATAGGCATGAAGTCCACA
>NW_024505720.1:0-328 GCF_017590055.1 Onychostruthus taczanowskii | reverse complement strand
CCCCTCCCCCTCCCCCCGGGTATGCAAATGCATGCAAATGAGCACCTGGGAGTCGGTCAGCGGCAGCCAATAGATGCAGGGCGCCGCCTTGGTCTTGCGGAAGAGATCGTCCAGCAGCTTGGCCGGGGGCTCCTCGGGGGGCTTCTCTGGGGGGGCGGGGCCGGGACACGCCCTCAGGGCCACGCCCACCCCACCACAGGCCACGCCCACCCCATATATCCCCTTTAAACCACACCCACTTGTTATTAACAGGGGCTAAACGGGGTTAGGCCACGCCCACTTTGGGGTTAGGCCACGCCCAGTGCGTGTTGGCGCGTTGGTGACGTCA
>NW_024505719.1:0-328 GCF_017590055.1 Onychostruthus taczanowskii | reverse complement strand
GCGGCGGCGGCGCCGGGCGGACGCGGCGGCGATGGAGCCGGGATACGGCGGTAGGTGCCTTGCGGGGCGGCCCCGTGGTGCTGCCGCTCCCTCGGGGTGGCGGTGGCTCCTTCCCGTCGCTACCTCAGCACCGGCTCCGTTACCGGCGAATGACGGGGGGGACTCCGCGGTAGCGGGAAGCGCAGCGCCCGCCCCCCCGCGAGGTGCCGGCGCCGCTGATTGGCTAAGCGCCACGTCACTCAGCGCTGGGGCGGCGCTGATTGGTTGTTCGGGGCTGGGGGGGTCGTGCCCTGAGGGGGACGGGGGGGGCGGAAATGGCGCCGGGCCC
>NW_024505718.1:0-328 GCF_017590055.1 Onychostruthus taczanowskii | reverse complement strand
CAAATTATCCCTGACCCCAAAAACGCCCCAAATTCTCGAGGACCCCCCCAGATTTTCCGTGCCCCCCCAGGAGGAGGCCCAGCGGGACAAGACGCAGGTGGTGAAGGGCACGGATTGTCCCGGTAAATGGCGGGATTTTGGGGAGGGGTCGGGCCCGGGGGTGGTCCCTGAGCTGCCCGCCGCCCCCTCCCCAGAATTCCGGGCGCGGTTCCGGCTGCGGCTGCTCCGCGGGCAGCGCGGGCTGCGGCGCCTGCTGAGCCGCGGGATCCGCCTGGAGCTGGCGCAGAAAGGGTAAAAAAGGGGAAATTTGGGGGGGAAAGTGAAAAAT
>NW_024505717.1:0-329 GCF_017590055.1 Onychostruthus taczanowskii | reverse complement strand
GCAACGGCTTCTTAAAAGGGCAATGGTGTCTTAAAAGGGCAACGGTTTCTTAAAATGGCAACGCAGCCTTAAAAGGGCAACAGGGCCCCGCCCAGCTAAGCCCCGCCCATTTCTGGGTTTAATTAGCGAGGCCACGCCCCCAGCTCTTAATTAACGGCACAAACGAACTCCAGAAAAACTCCGGGAGGGGCCCCAAAATTCCTTGCAGGGAATCCCAGAATTTTTCCCCCCACCCCCAAACAATTCCCCGAAATTCTAGCCGGGACCACCCCCAGAATTCCCAAAATTCCACGCGGGACCCCAAAAACTCCACGCGGGACCCCCCCCCC
>NW_024505716.1:0-6861 GCF_017590055.1 Onychostruthus taczanowskii | reverse complement strand
ATCCCACCTGGAAACCCCAAAATTCCAGCTCAAATCCCCTAAATTTCCTTCTAGAACCCCAAAAATTCTCCCAAAATTCCCGAATTTCCCCCCAAATCCCCACCTCCCATCCCTCAGGCAGCCTATCCTGTACAGCATGGGCATCTCTTCTAGAACCCCAAAAATTCTCCCAAAATTCCCGAATTTCCCCCCAAATCCCCACCTCCCATCCCTCAGGCAGCCTATCCTGTACAGCATGGGCATCTCTTCTAGAACCCCAAAATCCCCCCTGGAAACCCCAAAATTCCAGCTCAAATCCCCTAAATTTCCTTCTAGAACCTCAAAAATTCTCCCAAAATTCCCGAATTTCCCCCCAAATCCCCACCTCCCATCCCTCAGGCAGCCTATCCTGTACCTCATGGGCATCTCCTCTGGAACCCCAAAACTCCCTCTCAAATCCCCCAAATTCCCTTCTAGAACCCCAAAATTCCACCTCAAATCCCCCAAATTTCCTTCTAGAACCTCAAAAATTCTCCCAAAATTCCCGAATTTCCCCCCAAATCCCCACCTACCATCCCTCAGGCAGCCTATCCTGTACATCATGGGCATCTTGATGACGAAGGCGAACAGGTCGTCGATGAAGGTGTTGAGGGCCTTGTAGGTGAGCATGCGCCAGGGCAGGTGCGCCACCGACTGCAGCTTGTAGTTGATGAAGAGCTGCGGCGTCATCGTGATGAACCCTGCGGGAAAGGGGAGTTAGGAACATTTGTTGGGGGATTTAGGAACATTTCTGGGGGATTTGGGAGCGATTTTGGGGGTTTGGGATGGGTTTTGGGAGGTTTGGAGGTGTTGAGGGGCCACTGACTGCAGCTTGTAGTTGATGAAGAGCTGCGGCGTCATCGTGATAAACCCTGCGGGAAAGGGGAGTTTAGGAACATTTTTGGGGGTTTTAGGATAAATTTGGGGGGTTTAGGATGGATTTTGGGAGGTTTGGGATGGGTTTTGGGAGGTTTGGAGGTGAAGGTGTTGTGGAACCGTGGACAGGAGCTCACTGTGGTGATGAATCCTGGAAAAAACTGGGATTTAGGGGATTTTTGACCTTTTTTGGGGATTTAGGAACACTTTTTGGTGATTTAGGATGGATTTTGGGAGGTTTGGGATGGATTTTGGGAGGTTTGGAGGTGTTGAGGGGCCACCGACTGCAGCTTGTAGTTGATGAAGAGCTGCGGCGTCATCGTGATGAACCCTGCGGGAAAGGGATTTGGGAACATTTTTTGGGGATTTAGGATGGATTTTGGGGGTTTAGGATGGATTTTGGGAGGTTTGGAGGTGAAGGTGTTGAGGAACCGCGGACAGGAGCTCACGGTGGTGATGAAAAAAACCTAAGATTTGAGTGAGTTTTGGGGGATTTGAGAACATTTTTTGGGAATTTGGGAACATTTCTGGGGATTTGGGAACATTTCTGGGGGATTTAGGATCGATTTGGGGATTTAGGATGGATTTTGGGGGTTTGGGATGGATTTTGGGAGGTTTGGAGGTGAAGGTGTTGAGGAACCACGGACAGGAGCTCACTGTGGTGATGAATCCTGGAAAAAACCTGGGATTTGGGGGGAGTTTTGGGGGATTTGAGAACATTTTTTGGGGATTTAGGAACATTTTTCTTTTTGGGATTTAGGATCGATTTAGGGGGTTTAGGATGAGTTTTGGGGGGTTTGGGATGGATTTTGGGGGTTTAGGATGGATTTTGGGAGGTTTGGAGGTGAAGGTGTTGAGGAACCGCGGACAGGAGCTCACGGTGGTGATGAAAAAAACCTAAGATTTGAGTGAGTTTTGGGGGATTTGAGAACATTTTTTGGGAATTTGGGAACATTTCTGGGGATTTGGGAACATTTCTGGGGGATTTAGGATCGATTTGGGGATTTAGGATGGATTTTGGGGGTTTAGGATGGATTTTGGGAGGTTTGGGATGGATTTTGGGAGGTTTGGAGGTGAAGGTGTTGAGGAACCGCGGACAGGAGCTCACGGTGGTGATGAAAAAAACCTAAGATTTGAGTGAGTTTTGGGGGATTTGAGAACATTTTTTGGGAATTTGGGAACATTTCTGGGGATTTGGGAACATTTCTGGGGGATTTAGGATCGATTTGGGGATTTAGGATGGATTTTGGGGGTTTAGGATGGATTTTGGGAGGTTTGGAGGTGAAGGTGTTGAGGAACCGCGGACAGGAGCTCACGGTGGTGATGAAAAAAACCTAAGATTTGAGTGAGTTTTGGGGGATTTGAGAACATTTTTTGGGAATTTGGGAACATTTCTGGGGATTTGGGAACATTTCTGGGGGATTTAGGATCGATTTGGGGATTTAGGATGGATTTTGGGGGTTTGGGATGGATTTTGGGAGGTTTGGAGGTGAAGGTGTTGAGGAACCACGGACAGGAGCTCACTGTGGTGATGAATCCTGGAAAAAAACCTGGGATTTGGGGGAGTTTTGGGGGATTTGAGAACATTTTTTGGGGATTTAGGAACATTTTTTGGGGATTTAGGAACATTTTTGGGGATTTGGGAACGTTTTTTGGGGGTTTAGGATGGATTTTGGGAGGTTTGGGATGGATTTTGGGAGGTTTGGAGGTGAAGGTTTTGAGGAACCACGGACAGGAGCTCACTGTGGTGATGAATCCTGGAAAAAACCTGGGATTTGGGGGATTTTAGAGCTTTTTTGGGGATTTAGGAACATTTTTTTTTTTGGGATTTAGGATCGATTTAGGGGGTTTAGGATGAGTTTTGGGGGGTTTGGGATGGATTTTGGGGGTTTAGGATGGATTTTGGGAGGTTTGGAGGTGAAGGTGTTGAGGAACCACGGACAGGAGCTCACTGTGGTGATGAATCCTGGAAAAAAACTGGGATTTGGGTGAGTTTTGGGGGATTTGGGAGCATTTTTTTGGGATTTAGGAACATTTTTGGGGATTTCTATTTCAGGGATATTTCAGGGATATTTTGGGAATTGTTTGGCCAAATTTCAGGGATTTTTGGGGGATATTTCAGGAATATTTTGGGATATTCTGGGGACATTTCCAGGGATATTTTGGGGAATCTTTCAGGGATTTTTGGGAATATTTCAGGGATATTTTGGGAACATTTCAGGAATTTTTGGGGGATATTTCAGGGATATTTTGGGAATTGTTTGGCAATATTACAGGGATTTTTTGTGAATATTCCAGGGATATTTTGGGAATATTTCTGGGATATTTCAGGGATATTTTGGGAATATTTCAGGGCTATTTCAGGGCTATTCCAGGGATATTTTGGGAACCTTTCAGGAATTTTTGGGGGATATTCCAGGGCCATTCCATGGATATTTTGGGAACATTCCAGGGCTATTTCAGGGCTATTTTGGGAACATTCCAGGGCTATTTTGGGAATATTTTAGGGCTATTCCAGGGCTATTCCATGGATATTTTGGGAACATTTCAGAGCTATTCCATGGATATTTTGGGAACATTCCAGGGCTATTTTGGGAACATTCCAGGGCTATTTCAGGGATATTCCAGGGATATTTGGGGGATATTTTGGGAATATTCCAGGGCCATTCCATGGATATTTTGGGAACATCCCAGGGTTATTCCATGGATATTTTGGGAACATTCCAGGGCTATTCCAGGGATATTCCAGGGATATTTGGGGGATATTTTGGGAATATTCCAGGGCCATTCCATGGATATTTTGGGAACATCCCAGGGTTATTCCATGGATATTTTGGGAACATTCCAGGGCTATTCCAGGGCTATTCCAGGGATATTTGGGGGATATTTCAGGGCCATTCAAGTGATATTTTGGGAACATTCCAGGGCCATTCCAGGGCTATTTCAGGGATATTCCAGGGCTATTTTGGGAACATTCCAGGGCTATTCCATGGATATTTTGGGAACATTCCCGGGCCATTCCAGGGCTATTTCAGGGCTATTCCAGGGCAATTTTGGGAACATTCCCGGGCCATTCCAGGGCTATTTTGGGAACATCCCAGGGCCATTCCAGGGCTATTCCAGGGCTATTTTGGGAACATTCCCGGGCCATTCCAGGGCAATTTTGGGAACATTCCCGGGCCATTCCAGGGCTATTTTGGGAACATCCCAGGGCCATTCCAGGGCTATTCCAGGGCTATTTTGGGAACATTCCAGGGCCATTCCAGGGCTATTTTGGGAACATTCCCGGGCCATTCCCGGGCCATTTTGGGCACATCCCGGGGAGCACTCACCGAAGGTGAGCAGGAAGCCGTAGAGCATGCTGAGCACCCAGGAGTACCAGCCCTTGTCGGGCCATTCCAGGGCCATTCCCGGGCCATTCCAGGGCTACTTTGGGAACATTCCCGGGCCATTCCAGGGCCATTCCCGGGCCATTTTGGGAAGATCCCGGGGGAGCACTCACCGAAGGTGAGCAGGAAGCCGTAGAGCATGCTGAGCACCCAGGAGTACCAGCCCTTGTCGGGCCATTCCAGGGCCATTCCAGGGCCATTCCAGGGCCATTTTGGGAACATTCCCGGGCCATTCCCGGGCCATTCCAGGGCCATTTTGGGCACATCCCGGGGGAGCACTCACCGAAGGTGAGCAGGAAGCCGTAGAGCATGCTGAGCACCCAGGAGTACCAGCCCTTGTCGGGCCATTCCAGGGCCATTCCAGGGCCATTCCAGGGCTATTTTGGGAACATTCCCGGGCCATTCCCGCGCCATCCCAGGGCCATTCCCGGGCCATTCCCGGGCCATTTTGGGCACATCCCGGGGAGCACTCACCGAAGGTGAGCAGGAAGCCGTAGAGCATGCTGAGCACCCAGGAGTACCAGCCCTTGCAGGGCCATTTTGGGAACATTCCCGGGCCATTCCCGGGCCATTTTGGGCACATCCCGGGGAGCACTCACCGAAGGTGAGCAGGAAGCCGTAGAGCATGCTGAGCACCCAGGAGTACCAGCCCTTGTCGGGCCATTCCAGGGCCATTCCAGGGCCATTTTGGGAACATTCCCGGGCCATCCCAGGGCCATTTTGGGCACATCCCGGGGAGCACTCACCGAAGGTGAGCAGGAAGCCGTAGAGCATGCTGAGCACCCAGGAGTACCAGCCCTTGTGCTCCAGGTAGAGCAGGCTGTACACGGCGTAGCAGCCCAGCAGCGGGAACAGGATCCAGTCCAGGCCATTTTTGGGGCCATTCCCACTGGAACTCCAGGCCATTTTTGGGGCCATTCCCAGTGCAATTCCAGGCCATTTCTGGGGCCGTTCCCAGTGGAATTCCAGGCCGTTTTTGGGGCCATTCCCGGGAATTCTTCCAGGCCATTTTTGGGGCCATTCCCACTGGAACTCCAGGCCGTTTTTGGGGCCGTTCCCGGGAATTCCGGGCGGTTTTGGGCCCGGCCCGAGCCGCACTCACGTCGTCGTAGACCTTGGTGGAGGACTCCACGTAGGTGGATTTGTCGGTGAAGCGCGGCCGCGGCAGGAGCCCGGCCAGCCGCTGCTCCCGGTCCAGCTGCCAAAAAACCCAAAAAAACCCAAATGAACCCTCGGGAAATCCCAAATAAATCACTCGGGAAAAAGGGAAATTCAAAAAAAACCTCTGTGGGAAAATCCCAAATGAACCCTCGGGAAATCCCAAATAAATCACTCGGGAAAATGGGGAAATTAAAAAAAAAAACTGTGTGGGAAAATCCCAAATGAACCCTCGGGAAATCCCAAATAAATCACTCGGGAAAATGGGGAAATATCAAAATAAAAACTGTCCGGGAAAATCCCAAATTAAGCCTCGGAAAATCCCAAAAAAATCCCTTGAGAAAATGGGAAAATCCCAAATAAATCACTCGGGAAAATGGGGAAATATCAAAATAAAAACTGTCCGGGAAAATCCCAAATGAACCCTCGGGAAATCCCAAATAAATCACTCGGGAAAATGGGGAAATATCAAAATAAAAACTGTCCGGGAAAATCCCAAATGAACCCTCGGGAAATCCCAAATAAATCACTCGGGAAAATGGGGAAATATCAAAATAAAAACTGTCCGGGAAAATCCCAAATGAACCCTCGGGAAATCCCAAATAAATCACTCGGGAAAATGGGGAAATATCAAAATAAAAACTGTCCGGGAAAATCCCAAATGAACCCTCGGGAAATCCCAAATAAATCACTCGGGAAAATGGGGAAATTAAAAAAAAAAACTGTGTGGGAAAATCCCAAATGAACCGCAAAGAAAAAATGGGAAAATCCCAATAAACCAGTTGGAAAAAGCAAATAAATCCCTTGGAAAAATGGGAAAATCCCAATTTAGTCCATCAGAAAAACGGGAAAATCCCAAATAAATCCCTTGGGAAAGTGGGAAAATCCCAATTTAGTCCAGCAGAAAAATGGGAAAATCCCAAATAAATCTGTTGGAAAAATGGAAAATCCCAAATAAATCCCTTGGAAAAATGGGAAAATTCCAATTTAGTCCAGCAGAAAAACGGGAAAATCCCAAATAAATCCCTTGGAAAAAATGGAAAATCCCAATTTAACCCATAGGAAAAAACTGGGAAAATCCCAAATGAACCCTCGGGAAATCCCAAACAAATCCCTCAGGAAAATGGGGAAATCCAAATAAAACCTCTGTGGGAAAATCCCAAATTAACCCCAAAGAAAAATGGGGAAATCCCAAAAAAACCCGTTGGAAAATCCGGGAAATCCAAAGAAAACTTTTCCCCTGTTTCCCCCATTTTTTCCCTATTTTTCCCCCATTTTTTCCCCATTTTTTTTTCAGTTTTCCCCACGTTTTTTGCCCTTATTTTCCCATTTTCCCCCCATTTTTTTCCCTTTTCCCTGCATTTTTCCGCTGTTTTCCCCTCTTTTTTCACAGTTTTTTCCCAATTTTCCCATTTTTCCC
>NW_024505715.1:0-329 GCF_017590055.1 Onychostruthus taczanowskii | reverse complement strand
CCACAGAGCAGTGCCACACGTGACAAACAACCACCACCTCATCTATGGAAACGTCCAGCTCGGAGCCAGGGATCAGCTCAGGAGTGAACTGGGTGACCTCTACCTCAGTAAGAGCTGCCATGTGGGTACCTGGTGGATACACCCCAAGAATAAATTAAACAAAATTTTTAAAAAGGGAAAAGAAAAGCCTTGTATCAGGCAGAAGCACAGAAAGAAGGCAGGGGCAAATGTGTGACTGGGAAAACTGAGAAACTCCCCATGGGTATGGCAAACCCAGAGTATCAGACGAGGACAGTAAGGATTCTAGAAACATCACAAAACGGTTTGGG
>NW_024505714.1:0-329 GCF_017590055.1 Onychostruthus taczanowskii | reverse complement strand
TAAGTGGGCCTGGCTTTGGTGAGGGACCCTGGAAAGGGATCCGGCAAATCCAGTCAGGCAGAAAAAGGGGAAAAAAAGCAGGAAAGAACTTTCCCCACTTTCCCCCTTTCCCAGGAATGAAGATTCCTGGTGCTGGCTGACCTGACCCTCACAACACAAACTGTGGATCCAGAGCCAGTGATCCATGGCTGGCACCCTAAAAATGGACATGGGATGGAATTCCATGAATGGCAGGGCTGAGGGAGCAGCTGGGACCCTACTGGGAGGCCCTGTTTGGATCATGGAATCATCCCAGAATGGTTTGAGGCCCTGGGATGGAATTCCCAGAG
>NW_024505713.1:0-329 GCF_017590055.1 Onychostruthus taczanowskii | reverse complement strand
GATTCCTTGGGATGACTGAATGGGATTATTGATGGGATTGCACGGCATTTCATCAGGTGAATCCACAGGACTGCATGGGATTGCATTAGATCCCACTGGGATTGCATGGAATTCTGCGGGATTGCACAGGATTGCGTGGGAAGGGAAGCTTGGGAGCAGGGCAGGAGAGGCTCCCATGGGAGTGTGGAGGAGTGCACGAGGTGGGATTGGGGTGCAGGGGGTTGTGGGGGTTTTTGAAGGAGTTCTGAATGGGTTAGAGATGGGGCTTTTGAGCTCTTTCTGAGGATGTGGTTTATTTTCTCATTTTTTACACAGGTAGGAAGGGTGAG
>NW_024505712.1:0-329 GCF_017590055.1 Onychostruthus taczanowskii | reverse complement strand
ACAGGACTAATTTGGGGGGGTTTTTTGGGGGGGGGCTTTTGCCCACATTGATTTTCATGGCGCCATCTTTGGGGGGTGTGGGTCATGCTTGACACCACCCCCATTTTGGGGAGGGCTCTTTGAGCACCCCCCATTCCGGGGTACCAAACCACCGCACCGGGGTGGGGGGCTGCCAGCAGAATCGGGGGGGGAGGTTCCCACCTGTTCCCCCCTCCCCAGGTGAACAACCTGCGCCAGGTGCTGCAGGCCGTGCTGGACTACTGGCAGGACGTGAGTACCCACATTGAGGGGGTCCCAACGGCGGGGGGGGCCCCCGGGGGGGGGGGGGG
>NW_024505711.1:0-329 GCF_017590055.1 Onychostruthus taczanowskii | reverse complement strand
AGCGCTGCCGCCCGCTGTTCGTGGGCTCGGCGCTGGCCGGCGGCACCTGCCTCACCTGCCGCTCCTTCTGCCGCCACCGCGCCGACGTCTGCGTCAGCCGCGCCGAGCTGGAGCGGCACCGCCGCGAGCCCGACAGGTACCCCCTGGAGCCGCACCTGGTGAGAGCCTGGGGATACACCTGGGGATACCTGGGCACACCTGGAGGGTGGAGACACACCTGGGGACACACCTGGGGGCACCTGGTGAGAGCCTGGGGATACACCTGGGGGCACCTGGGGACACACCTGGGGACAAACCGGGGTGCACCTGGGGACACACCTGGGGACACC
>NW_024505710.1:0-329 GCF_017590055.1 Onychostruthus taczanowskii | reverse complement strand
AAATTCCTCAAAATATTAAAAAACTCTCAAAAAAATTTAAAATCCTCTTAAAATTTGGTTTGAAAGTTCGTTAAAACGTCCAAGTTTGCCTGAAAATTCACCAGAAAAAAATTCTTAAATATTCATAAAATCTCCCAAAAATTCCCAAAAATCTCTCAGAATTTCTTAAAATTTCAGACAAAAATGTGCAAAAATCTTTTAAAATATTTAAAATTAATGAAAACCACCCAAAAATTTTGAAGAAAATTTGGAAAAAATGACAAAAAATGGCTGAAAAATTCAATTTTATGCTCAAAAATCGTCTTCAAAAAGCCCCAAAATCCCCAAAT
>NW_024505709.1:0-329 GCF_017590055.1 Onychostruthus taczanowskii | reverse complement strand
CACAGTATCTCTGTGTTGTCGTTTCCCATCCCTCCCACCCCCGCCCCAGAGAAACTCCTAAAAAAGCCAGAGGAGTTCCCCCTCCCTGCCATCTCAAGCACACAGCCATTCTTCTTAGTAACGCAATGGGAAAAAATTCCATGAGCAACAAGGAAAGAAAAGAAAACCCCAACTGCCAACAGATTTAGACAGCATCCCTAGCTAGCCTTTAGCTGGTTCACACAGTTCAGGTAGGAGCAACAAAAGATTACCCTTCCTGGGACAACCACTGCTGTGGATGACCACACAAACTGACCATGTGGCTATGGAAGCAGCCTGGTAAGGGAAGC
>NW_024505708.1:0-329 GCF_017590055.1 Onychostruthus taczanowskii | reverse complement strand
TTTTTTTTTTTCCTTTTTCTTTTTTCTGTTTTGTTTTGTTTTCTGGGTTCTGGGGATCCCTGAGGTCTCCCAGGGGTGTGAGCAGGGTGGGCCTGCCTGGGGCTGACTCAGAGTGCCCCGGGGCTCTGGGTGGCCCGGGGATTTAGGAGTGCATCAGCGGGGTTAATCCAGCCGAGCTGCTGCTGAGGCTGCCCGAGCGCTGCCACGGCCAAACCTGTCACAAGTGATTTAGGCAGGGAGCAGCGAGGGAGCTGAGCTGAGGGGATAAGTCAAGCCACCAGCCTGGACCTTGATTTGAGGGTGGATGCAGGCTGCCAGCTCTGCTTGGG
>NW_024505707.1:0-329 GCF_017590055.1 Onychostruthus taczanowskii | reverse complement strand
CGCGCCCGCCTCGCACCCCGCGCCCGCCCGGCGCACGCCGCCCCCGGGGGCCGCGGCGCAACGAGGGGCGAAGACACCCAGGCCCAGCCCGCGCCGGGTCGCCCCGCGCCCACCTCAAACACCACTTCTTCGTCGAACTGCGGTGTCATCCTTGCCCGCCATGCCACCCCCTCCTCGCGGGCACGCTGGGAAACCGAGTCCGCCGTGCCGCCGACCGCCTAGCCCCGCCCCGCCCCGCTGGGCGCTGCCTGGCGCCGGGGAGAACTACAGCTCCCAGAAAGCACAGCGAGCGCCCGATTTCGGGCTCCCGGTGGGCGGGACTTGTGGGG
>NW_024505706.1:0-329 GCF_017590055.1 Onychostruthus taczanowskii | reverse complement strand
ATTCTTGCTAAGCAAGAGAATTGGCAGAGGTGGCTTGCTGGAATGTTGGGAGGGCAGAAAAGGAATGCAAGAGGCAAAACATGAGCCAGGGAAGGGGAGAGAAGCCAGGCATTAGTTGAATGTGTGAGACAGAAGCGTTAGAGTGGAATTCTTTTGGAAACTAGAAGCTGAAGGAGGAACTTGTTGGCTGTCTTGTGCACAGAAGGCACGAACAGCATTCTGCAAGTCGTGTTTTGAAGTGCTTGTGAGGAAAACAGGGGAGTGCAGATCAAAAGGATTCAAGTGCAGTATCAATGGAATATTTATCCTGGCAATAGGGTGACACAGAG
>NW_024505705.1:0-7884 GCF_017590055.1 Onychostruthus taczanowskii | reverse complement strand
GAATTTATGGTTTAAAGACATATTCTGAGGGATTTGTGGGTTCTTGGGAGATTTCAGGAAGTATTCTCCATATCTTTGCACTGCAGAAAGAGGAAGAACCCCTGAGGTCTTGCTGTATTTTGATGATTCCCAGGGTGGATCTGTGGCTGAGCCCAGGACCCTCAGGCACTGAGAGAAGGCTGAAGAAGCTGCTCAAGGAGTCAGAAGCAAAACTCCAAGTCCCTTGGAGCATCACTGGGCCCCACTGAGGGCAGGGAGTGCCAAAGGCTTCCCAGGGACTGCTGAGAGCAGATCCTTGAGGCCAGGATTGCAGGCAGCCAAAGGCTCTGGGCAGGGAACTGCAATGCTGAGCAAGGCCTGGGCTGGCTGGGGGAAGCAGAAAGGCCAAGCCCTGAGTCCAGCCTGGGACAGCAGGGCCTGTCCCTCACGGGTGGCTTGGGGCTGTTTGTGGGGCAGGGGGATGTGAGGGGCAGCAAGGACAAATGCCATCAACCTGTGTGACACTCCAGATCCTCATGGAACCAAGGAGCCAGTGGGACACTGTGGTGCCTCATGGGAACAAGAGGCCATTGTGAGCCTGCCGAGCTGGAACACCCCAGAACACTGAAATGCTGGGGTAACCAAAGGCTCATTATATGAGTTTGGTGCACAGGAGAAACACCAACCAGATATTCTCAACATGGCCAGATGTAAAGAATATTCTTGGCAGCAAGGGACCCACAAAGATCATCAAGACCAGCTCTGAAGTGATGGCCCACACAGGGATTGAACCCACAGCCTCAGTGATACCAGAACCGTGCTCTAACCAACTGAGCTAAGAGGTCAAAATGACACAAAATTTTAGTGGCAAAATATAAACAATTAAGGAAATTTGGCAAAGAGTTTAATACAACATTCACTCCAACATAAACCTCTTATCAAAGCATTAACTTCATTAACTTGGCCATTTAAACTAAAAACCTTTAACCCTTAAGGTGTCAAGTTACCCAAAAATGATCCTGGTAAGTAGGATTACAAGGAAAAATAGAGAAGAGCAGAAAGACAGAAGATGTATGGAAAGACGCGCAAAGAGGTACCAACTGTCCAGGTTACAGCATCACTGACAGACAAACCACACCACAAGGCACAATCCAGACCATGGGCTGCCCTTGTGCGCTGGCTTTTATCTCCCTGGGCCTTCATGGACCCGCCCCTGGGGTGGGACTGCCAGGTGCTTCTCCAATCAGAGTCAGGGTAGGCACCAGCTGTCAGTGTGTGATTGACTTACAGCTGGGCCAATCACAGCTGGGTAAGCACAGCCCCTGCTGTGTGATTGACAGCTCTGCCAGGCCAGGGCTGGGGGTGGGGCTCTGTCCCACCACAAACCAAGGCCTGAACCCGGCCCTGGCCCTGCACAGGCATTTCGAGCATCCCAAAGTGTCTCGGGACATCGATCTCATCCAGCCTCTGACAGCGACCACGGTGACACTATGGAACGTTATGGAACTAAGGGTCAGTTGTGACAATGCAGGTCCAAGAACACCATGGTGACACTACGGAACCTCATGGAGCCATGGGTCAGTTGTGACACAGTGGTGCCTCATGGAATCAAGGAGACCATTGTGAAACTCCAGGGCCCTAAGAAACCAAGGGTCCATGGTGACCTTGTGGAGCCCGCAGTGTCACAGAGGAGACATTGTGACACAGCGAGGGTGCATGGAGCCGAGGGGCCATGGTGACACATCAGAGCTTTGTGGAACCACAAAGCCATTGTGACATTGCAAGGCCTCATGGAAGCACGGGGCCATTGTGACACTGCAGAAGCAAGGGGAACATTGTGGCACTCCAGGGCCTCATGGAACCAAGGAGACCATTGGGACACTGTGGGGTCCCACGAAACCAAGGGAACATGGAACAGGTCTGGCTGGCTGGGCCTCCTGGGGACCACCTGACAGCTCCAGCTGACCTTGGCATGTCGAGGGCTGCTTCTCATCTGCCCCTGGAGCACTGGGGCTCTGGGCTTTCCTTCCCATGAGAGAGAACTGTCCTTGTTTTCCAGGGGCCCATGGCAAAAACTGGGATTCCTTGCCAAATTTCCCTATATGCAAAGATTGTTGCCAGATGAAATCTGCCAGGAGAGACAGATCTGGCTGCCTTGGCCACTTGGGGGCCACCTCTCATCTGACTTTGTAACACTGGGACCGTGTGCTTTTCTTCCTTATGAGATAAAACCATCCATCTCAACCAGCTGCTCATGGCCAAAATTGGGCATCTGCGTCCAGAATTCCCTATATCCAAGGATAACGCCCAGATAAAAGCTGCCAGGACTGACGACTCTAGCTGGCCTTGGCTTCCTGAGGGCTGGTACTCATCTACTTTTGAAACATTGAGGCTCTGTGCTTTCCTTCCTAATGAAAAGAACTTCTTCCTCTGCAGGTGCCCATGGCCAATACTGAGATTCCACCTCCAAAATGCCCTATGTCCAAGGACAGCCCCTAGATGAAAGGTGCCAGAAGAGACAGGTCTGGCTGGCTTGGCCCATGGGTGGCCACATCTCATCTTCTTCCAGAACACTTGGACTTCACACTTTTCTTTCCAACAGGAAAAAAAAAAAAACCAAAATATTTTTTCCGGGGCCCATGGCCAAAACTGGGATTCCACCTCCAAAACCCTGTACATCCAAGGATTTCTCCCAAGTGAAAGCTGCCTGGACAGACAGGTCTGGCTGCCCTTGGCCTCTTGGGGGCTGCCTCTCGCCTGTCTTCCAAACCCTTTGCCTCAGTGCTTTCCTTCAAATGGAAAAGAACTTCCTTTCTTCTCAAAGTGTCTGTGGTCAAAAGTGAGATTCCTCCTCCCAAATTCCATATATCCAAGGATTCCTCCAGGACAAAAGCTGCCAAGACAAACACGTCTGGCTGGCTTGGCCTCCCAGGAGCCACCTCTCTCCTCTTCTGTCTTTGAAACACTTGGGCTCTCTGCTTTCCTTCCCATGGAAATGAACCGTCTTTCTTATCTATACAGAAATGGCCATAATTGGGGTTCCACCTCCCAAATTCCCTATATCCAAGGATTACTTTCAGACAAAAGCAACCAGGACAGAGAGGTCTGTCTGGCCTAGGCTTCTGATGGCTGCCTTTCATCTGCCCCAAAAACACAGATGTTCTGTGCTTTTCTTCGTATGGAAAAGAACCGTGCTTCTTTTCTGGGTGCCCATATCTGAAACTGGGATTCCACCTCTAAAATTCTGTATATCCAAGGGTTGCTCCCAGACCAAATCTGCCAGTACTGTCAGGTCTGGCTGGCCTTGGCCTCTGGTGACTGCTCCTGCAACACTGGGGCTGGGTTCTCTCCTTCCCATGGAGATCACTGGGACACTGTGGGCACCTCATGGAACCAAGGGGATCCTTGTGGCACCACTGGAGCCCATGGAACCAAGGGGCCATGGTGACACAGCAGGGCTTCATGGTACCCAGAGATCATTATGGCTCTGTGGGGCCTGATGGAACCATGGAGACCATTAGGGCCCTTCAGGGCCTCGTTTCACCAAGGGGGCATTATGGCACCTCAGGCCCTCATGGAAGCAAGGGACCATTGGGACACTGTGGGGCCCCATGTAACCGAGGGAACATGGAACAGGTCTGGCTGTCTTGGCCTCTCAGGGGCCACCTGACAGGTCTGGGTGACCTTGGCATATCAAGGGCTGCCTCTCATCAGCTCCTGAAGCACTGGGGCTCCATGCTTTCATTGCTATGGGAAAGAACACTCGCTCTTTTCAGATGCCCATTGCCAAAATTGGAACTCTCCCTAAGAAATTTCCTTTATGCAAGGGTATCTTTCTGAATAAAATCTGCCGGGTCTGGCTGGCCTTGGCTTCTGGTGGTCACTTTGCATCTGCCCCTGAAACACTGGGGCTCTCTTCCTTCATTCCTATGGAAAAGAATTGGCTTTCAGGCCCAGGGGCCATGGAAAAAATTAAAATTTGGCCTCCCAAATTCTGTATATCCATGGATTGCTCCCAGACAAAAGCAGCCAGAACAGTCAGATCAGGCTGGCTGTGTCCTCTGGTGATTTTCTTAGACTATGAGCCGATTGTTTTCATTTGGAAACACCTTGGAAAGGGCCCAGAGATCTCCCAAGGTGGAGTTTTGAGACATTGGGAACATGACCACTACATATGGACAAAGGAGCTCTGTGCTCTGTGCTGTTGTGGTGGTTTTGCATCGTGGAAGTGATGTCCTAAGAGAAGCTGCTAGCAGTTTCCTCCGTGTCTGACAAAAATCCAATCATTATTATATTTGAGAATTGACAATCTGTTAAACCACTAAGGAAACTGTACATGCCTCTGTGAAGACACATGTTAAAGAGGAGAAAGCCTGGGAGGGTCTCTTTCCCTTCTGGCCAGCAAAGAGGTAACAAGGCTGGCCCAGCCCCCGTCTCAGCCGGGCCGGGCCAGGCGGCTCCTGCCGTGGGGCCGGGCCCCTTCCCAGGGAGCGCCCCAGGCCCCATCGGCTGCCGGGCAGGGCAGGGGAGGCTGCGGGACCGAGGCCGGGCCGGGCCATGGCTGCGGTTGCCAACAGCTGGGCGCTACCGAGCCCTGCCCCGCTGCCAGCCCGGGCCCAGCCAGGATCCGCCGGGCCCCAGGAGCAGCCCCAGGCCGGGCCGGCTCGGCCAAGATTCTGCCACCCTTGGGCTTCAGCCGCAAGCCCTGGGCAGGGGGAGGAGAAGCCATCGGCCCCGGCCGTGCTGCTGCTGTGCTCTGGCCTGGCTGCTGAGATCCTGGCCCTGCCCCAGTGCGGCCCATCCTGACACAGCCCCAGCGCAGCAGCTGCAGAAACCTCCACGGTAAAACCCAGCCGGCCGCAAGGACCCAGCCCGGCCGGGCTCATGGAACCATCTGCAGGCCCCGGCTGAGATATTAACTCTTTCAGTGCTTCCATCCTCCCTCCAGTGAGAGAAAAGGACAAAGTGCAGGCACCCAGAGGAGCAACACAAAGACACCGACTTCAGAGAATGGAAGTTGAGTCCCCAATGGGAGCTATGAGGAAATGCCCTGATCTGAGGACTGAAATCTTGTAATGCTATGGAGAAGGATGTAATTGATACATCAGACTCTCTTTTTCCCTATAACGCATTGAAAAGTATGGGGAGATGACTTGTTCAGCAAAGGCCTCCATGCTAAAGGAAGCAAATGTTGCAGTAGCTGTGATCCCATGAGAAGTTTGAACATTGAAAGAGAGAAGAGTGATGAGAACTTGTGCCTCAGGGAGAGAAGAAGATGATCTCTGTTCTCAGAGGTGATGGTGATTTCAGAAATAGATGAAGAGAACCTTTGCTCTTAAACAGCTTATCTTTAAACGAATACCCCACAAGTTGGTATGGCCCACAAACACAACTTTGGGGAAAGCTGTGAAGAAATGGGAGGGACATCACAACTGCAGATTTTTCCAGGTTGCCTGTTACGCATGGAAATTGAGAGTGCTGAGAGAATTGTTTCCTTGTGGAGAAGTCTCCATAGCATGAAAGAGACACTCCTCTCCCAACGTGACTTGAAGAAAGACTATTCTAGAGGTGGTAAATGGACTGAAAATTTTAGTTTTTGTCTCCTTACATTGTCAGTAAGAAAGAAAAGGTTGTAGGGAGAGGAGAAGTATTCAGAAAATTTAGTTCTGATTATTATTATGCTTCCTTACAGTAACTGTTAATAAAGTTTTCTTTATACCCTTTTAAAGTTTTGAGCCTGCACTTTGCCTTTCTCCTAATCATACCTCACAGCAGGAGATGGGTAAGAATATTCTAGTGAGTGCACTGGTGATTAGCCAACACTGAACCCACCACACTAACTGAAACATTGCCTAGAAAAATCTCAAACTGGTGAATCAAAACCACTACAGAAACATTCCTAATGAACTGCATTAGAGCAGGGGAAATCAAGGCAGAGCAATGGCTTGTCAGGATTTGTTTGATCCTAATGAGCCCCCTGGTGCATTTGGAGCTGAGCGCTGGAACCTCAGGGCCTGAGAGGAGATTGCACAAACCTTTCCAGGAGTCCAAGTCAGAGGAAACACCCAAAGTATCACAAAGCATGAATGGGTCCCACTGAGGTCAATCTCCAAAACAGGCTCCTCATGGACTCCTCAGAGGAGAGAATTGGAGGCCAGGATGGCATAAAAAACTTTTCAGAGACCCAGTGTGAAAAGAAAAATCCAAAGCGACTGATGTTCAGGACCTGAGCACAAAGCCCCAGAGGGTGATTAAAGTCCTCTTTAGGTGCTGTGTCTGTGCTGCTGAGCTGGGCTGGGCTCCTGGTACAGAGGCAGCTCCTGGTAAGCAAGAAGAGCTTCAAAAGCACATTTCTCTTGATGAGCAGCTCTTGTGCCAGCCCAGCAGGGCTGGGGCACTGCCTGCAGCCAGCCCGGGCACAGCCCAGAGGCACAGAGAGCTTCAATCAGTCAGGGCTGGGAAGGTGCTGAGAAGTGCCTGGGGCAGAATCACTGCCAGCCCTTGGCACAGGAACCTCTGGCTGCAGGACAATGCAGCTGCAGCTCCTGGAGCCATCTCCTAAAGCTGGAACATCCGAGTGCCTACAGACCCTGTGAGTACATCTCTGAGTATTTCTGGTTCAGTGGAGGTGAAATATTCATGAAGCTCTGACATGCTAAGGGTTTCTCATCAGTCATAGAATATTTCCAAGACAAGGGTTTTTGATATAAATGACGAAATTTCCTAAGACTTTATATGCAGTCAACTACTATTGGAGAATGGCAGGGATGGAGGGGATAAATATTAAAGGATGATTATTAATTATTAGTTATGAATTTTGAAAAGTGCCTGAGACATCTGAACTAGTACTTTAAGTTATCAGTAGGTTCATATGAGATCCCTAATGTGCTTGCAGCCACTCTGCCCATGGACAGCACCAGCATCACCTTTGCTGGACCCATCAGGCTCAGTCTGAGCTGTCCTTTCTCCAAGCTGCAAAGAGAACCTGCCCCCAGCCAGTGCCCTGCAAACAGGCAGGGTTCTGTCAGGCCAAGGAGAGTGCACAGAGATTTGGGGTCTGTGAGTGCTGGTACGGAGAGATCAGGCACAGGGAAACACCTGCAGGGGGAAAAGCTCCAGGAAGCAGAGAGAAGATCAGGCAAGGAGAGAAAACAAAACCCAGCAATGCTGTGGCAGGGAGAGTTTAGAGATGTGCACAGGAGCCCCTCCAGTGCAGCCCCTCCCTCTGAACAAGCCCCCTCCCTCCTGTCCCCCAGCCAAGCTTCTGCCCTCAGGGCTGGGGCTCCAAGGCGTGCAGCCCCTCCTGTGCAGGCAGAGCTGCAGCAGAGCCGTGGGGCAGCTCTGCAGCCCCGGGCCCAGTTCCCTCTGCAGAGCACAGGGCTGGCAGCAGCTGCCCGGCCCTGGGGGCTCTGGCAGGGGGCACAGCTGGCTCAGGGTGACGCTGTCCCCAGTGCCTGGCTCTGGGCAATGCTGTCAGTGCAGCCAGGCAAGGAGCTGCATCTCCCTTCATCCAATGCCAGCATAAGGACACTTGGAAGTCTCCCTGAGATTTCAGTCCAAGCTGGGAGCTTCAATCCAGGGTGCAAATCTGTCCTAGGTCATCTCTGAGTTCTAAGATGGATGGGGAAAGGCAGAGGTGTTCTGGCACTGAAAATGCTGTTGGGTTGGTGAAATGAGCAACGTCAGTCCTTGTTTACAAATGTGGAGCTGGGCTGGGGTGGATCCATCTGCTTTCAGCAGTACCTGGTGACATTTTATGGGAAGCATGGGAAGGTGATCTCCCTGAACATGAGTAAAGTTAAAGCCCTGAGAAATTCTGAACAGTTCAGAATGACAGACATTCTCCCCTCACTCTCCACTCATCACTTTCCCTCACAAGACTTGCTCTGCTCTCCCTGGTGGCAG
>NW_024505704.1:0-329 GCF_017590055.1 Onychostruthus taczanowskii | reverse complement strand
CCAAAAAAAAAAAAAAAAGAGGCACCACCAGAGGCTACCAAAGAGACACAAAACACTACTGCTTCCCCCTTTTAGTTCCATTTTTCCTTTGAGCAGAGGTTGTGCAGTTCTCCAGAAAACATGGCAGGTTTCTCTCAAGCCCTTCTTTTTGGAGTTCCCAGTCTTCACCTCTCTGGTCTCACGGGGATTCCTCTTACTGGGACTTTCCTGTGGCAATTCCTGCTCTACACCTGTACAGTACGGTCCAGCACAGACACAGCTGCACTCACAGGGGCCCATCTACAGGGTCAGAGGTTGTGCCTTGGTCTGGTCAAAACCCTGATGCCACC
>NW_024505703.1:0-330 GCF_017590055.1 Onychostruthus taczanowskii | reverse complement strand
CTTTGGCCACTGTCACCAGTGAGTCAGGAACGGGTAATAAGTGACACAAACTCTAGGTCAGAAGGGTGATAAGAATTTGATTAGGAACCACTTCCTTTTATGCTGACACAGGTGGCCCTGACTGGTCCTTTAATCAACACACCATCACCACTGGCTTATTAAGAAACCACCCTTTGTAAACACCTTGTTATGGGAAACACCTTCTTGTGAGAAACAGCTGTTCAGAACATCAGCTGTAGATTGTTTTCATTCTTTCTCTGGGTTTCTCACAGCTTTTCTCAGAAGGATGCCCGAGAAGCATTTCTCTGTCTCGGCATCCCAGGACAGCCC
>NW_024505702.1:0-330 GCF_017590055.1 Onychostruthus taczanowskii | reverse complement strand
GGGGGTCCCCAAAACCCCCGAGGGGGGGGACACAGGGGTCAGGGGGTCCCCAAAACCCCAAACCCCACGGGGAGGGATACAAGGGGGTCAGGGGGTCCCCAAAACCCCCGAGGGGACACACAGGGGTCGGGGGGTCCCCAAAACCCCCGAGGGGGGACACACGGGGGTCAGGGGGGATCCCCAAAACCCCCAACAGTGGGCTCATAGGGGTCAGGGGGGATCCCCAAATGGGGATTTTGGGGTGGAATTTAGGGCTCGGGGAATTTTGGGGGTGGGATATGAGACTCAGGGGATTTGGGGGGTTGGGATTTGGGACTTGGGGGGATTTCG
>NW_024505701.1:0-330 GCF_017590055.1 Onychostruthus taczanowskii | reverse complement strand
ATGCATAATAATTTATATAAATGCATAATAATTTATGTAAATGCATAATAATTTATATAAATGCATATTCATTTATATAAACTCATAGAAATGCCATTTCCATATTATCATTTATAACCAATTAAACAATCCCCCCTTCCTCTCATCGATAAACCCCCATTCCCAAAGCCGCAGACAAAAATCGCCATTTTGCCGCCTTTACCAAAAGCGCGGATTTCCCGCTCCTCCCCGCAGAACGTTCTGGAGCTGCGCGCGCTGCGCGGCGCCTACGCCGACCCCAATTCCCTGCGCTTCACCGAAATCAAGATCCTGGGGCTGGCCGGCCCCGCC
>NW_024505700.1:0-330 GCF_017590055.1 Onychostruthus taczanowskii | reverse complement strand
GGGGTGGCCCTGGGGAGGGGTGGGGGTGCTGACCCCCCTGACCGCCCCGTGCCCCCCCAGTGGCGGGCGGGTGGGCGCCCTGGGGGTCCTGGAGCGCCTGCGACGCCCCGTGCGGGGGGGGACAGCAGAGCCGCGGCCGCACCTGCAGCGACCCCCCCCCAAAAAACGGGGGGCGGCCGTGCGAGGGAGGGGCCCTGCAGAGCCGGCCCTGCAACCTGCGGCCTTGCGGGGACCCCCCAGGTACGGGGGGGCACGGGGGGCTGGGGGCACCCCTCCGACATTGTTCCCCGTCCCTAAACGCCCCCACATTCCCCTCCTTACTCTATCCCA
>NW_024505699.1:0-330 GCF_017590055.1 Onychostruthus taczanowskii | reverse complement strand
GCTTCCCAGGAGAAAAATCCTGGGAGATTTCAGAGAATGTAAATGGAGTTTACATTTCAGTAAATGTTACAATCCAGGTCTGATCCAAAGACGGAGATCAAGTCCATGAAGAGACTTGTGGTGATTTCAGTGGATTGAGATTTGCAGTCTATAAACTCCCACAGCTTAGCCTCCTGCTCCCAGTGTTGCTAAGGTGTGAATATTGCTGTCCTGAGCACTGGAGACTGCAGGGACCCTCCTGGAGCACCTCCTGGCCCTGGAGGTGCTTTATTCATGAGTTCTGTGTTGCCTGATGTCCACCTTTGTGTATTGAAGGCAGGAGATCAAAGG
>NW_024505698.1:0-330 GCF_017590055.1 Onychostruthus taczanowskii | reverse complement strand
TCCCAGTGCTCCCAGTATGGCTCCCACTGCTCCCAGTATCCCCAGTACCCACCTGGGGTCCTCCTGGAAGAGCTGGGCCAGGCTCCGCCCAGGCCGGGGGCTCCAGTCCACGATCAGAACCCTGGGGGGGGCAAGGGTGGGACCCCGAATCCCCCAAACACCCAACAACACCCCGAACACCCCAACAACACCCCAAAATACCCCCAAACCACCCCAAAACCCCCACAAAAAGGGACCTAATGCCAGGGGGTGCTGGGACCCCCCATTGGTGCCCCTCCCCCGCTGGGTTTCTCCCCACATTGGTGCCCCCTGGGTTTGCCCCCCCCATTG
>NW_024505697.1:0-330 GCF_017590055.1 Onychostruthus taczanowskii | reverse complement strand
ATTGGTTTGACCATAACCTCCCAAAAACTCACTTCCTTCTCAACCTAGCACAATGTGGCACTTTAGGATGGCCACTTTAGGATGGATGAAGGGGGAGGAGATTCCTGATTTTGCAAGGCAAGGTGAACACTGGGCATAGGGAAGAAAAGAGGAGGTCAAGATTGTCAATGCTGCAGGATGTTTTTTCTAATTAAGTCACAGAATTTTAGAATGTTAAGGGATTGAAGGGACCTTAAGGATCATCCAGTCCATACCCACCCCATGGCAGGCTGTTCAAGGCCTTATCTAACCAGGCCTTGAACACAATGTCTCACCACCCTCACAGTAAAG
>NW_024505696.1:0-330 GCF_017590055.1 Onychostruthus taczanowskii | reverse complement strand
TTTCCCATCAGGGCATCCCTCTTTTTGGAGGGTTTCCCATCTTTTTTTAGGGGTTTTCCCATCACCCCGTGTGCCTTTCCCTGTGTGCAGAGCCCTGAGCAGCTCCTCCCTCCCGTTCCAGGACCTTCAGGCGGCTCTGGAAGCAGGTCTCGGAGAACCTGGAGCGCTACCGCAACTTCCCGCGCCTGGCCGGAGGTACCGGCCCCCCCGGCCCTTTTTGGGGATTCAGGGGCTGGGGGGCAGCTCCTCCTGTGCCTGGGGAGGAGAGGGGCAGCATTCCCATCCCTGAGGGCAGAGGGTGTAGGAGATCCCTGGATATTCAGAGCTGTG
>NW_024505695.1:0-330 GCF_017590055.1 Onychostruthus taczanowskii | reverse complement strand
TGGGTTGTCATTTGCGTCTGTCACGTTTATGCGAATCAGGACTGTCGCAGACATCGCAGGTTCCCCGCTGTCCACTGCTGTCAGCACGAGCTCAAAAGAAGTCTGCTTCTCTCGGTCCAGCGGTCTCTCCAGCACTAATTCCGGCAGCTTTTTTCCACCAGTCTTTTCTTTCACTGACAATGAGAAGGACGGGTCGCTCGTGAGTTGGTAAGTCAGCAGTGAGTTACTTCCTACGTCTGCATCTCGTGCCATTTCCAAAGGAAAACGAGCACCGGGAGAGATGAATTCGCTGATCTCGAGGTACAGAGCAGCTTTGCTGAAAACTGGGGA
>NW_024505694.1:8643-9951 GCF_017590055.1 Onychostruthus taczanowskii | reverse complement strand
ACCTGAGTGATAACACACACCTGGGCTAGGCTGAACCATCCAGACCATCTCGCTGGCTCACCTGGCCTGCGAGAAAGGTAACGCAGCTGGGCACACCTGGGAGTGATAATGCACACCTGAGAGTCATTGCACACACCTGAGAGTCACTGCACACACCTGAGAGTGATAACACACACCTGAGATACACTTGGGTCCAGCTTGGTACACCTGAGAGTCACTGCACACACCTGCGCACACCTGGGCTGCTGCAGAGTGGGTTACTGGGAGATTTTGGCCTCACCTGAGCCCCTCAGGGAGGTTCCCAGGACTCACCTGAGCCCTTTCTCAGGTGTCTCACCTGAGTCTCACCTGTGCAGGCAGCTGGGGCCCTCACCTGGGATTCACCTGAGTTGTTTTAGGGGGGTTTGAGTCTCACCTGGACAGGTTTGGGGGTTCCCAGGACTCACCTGAGGCCATTCCCAGGTGTCTCACCTGTGCAGGCAGCTGGGGACCTCACCTGAGCCCAGTTTCCTTTACCTGTCTCACCTGTGTCTCACCTGTGCAGGCAGCTGGGCCCTCACCTGAGCCCAGTGTCCTTTACCTGTCTCACCTGAGTCTCACCTGTGCAGGCAGCTGGGCCCTCACCTGAGCCCCGTTTCCTTTACCTGTCTCACCTGTGCCTCGCCTGTGCAGGCAGCTGGGCCCTCACCTGAGCCCCCTTTCCTTTACCTGTCTCACCTGTCCCTCACCTGTGCAGGCAGCTGGGCCCTCACCTGAGCCCCGTTTCCTTTACCTGTCTCACCTGTGCCTCACCTGTGCAGGCAGCTGGGCCCTCACCTGAGCCCAGTGTCCTTTACCTGTCTCACCTGAGTCTCACCTGTGCAGGCAGCTGGGCCCTCACCTGAGCCCCGTTTCCTTTACCTGTCTCACCTGTGCCTCACCTGTGCAGGCAGCTGGGCCCTCACCTGAGCCCCGTTTCCTTTACCTGTCTCACCTGTGCAGGCAGCTGGGCCCTCACCTGAGCCCTGTTTCCTTTACCTGTCTCACCTGTGCAGGCAGCTGGGCCCTCACCTGAGCCCCGTTTCCTTTACCTGTCTCACCTGTGTCTCACCTGTGCAGGCAGCTGGGCCCTCACCTGAGCCCTGTTTCCTTTAGCTGTCTCACCTGTGCAGGCAGCTGGGCCCTCACCTGAGCCCCGTTTCCTTTACCTGTCTCACCTGTGCAGGCAGCTGGGCCCTCACCTGAGCCCTGTTTCCTTTAGCTGTCTCACCTGTGCAGGCAGCTGGGCCCTCACCTGAGCCCCGTTTCCTTTACCTGTCTCACCTGTGC
>NW_024505694.1:4595-5887 GCF_017590055.1 Onychostruthus taczanowskii | reverse complement strand
ACTGCCCATTCACATTCACACCTGTGGTTACTTGTGCGTACCTGTGCTCACCTGTGTGTGCCTCTCCTTACCTGTGTGTGACTGCCCATTCACATTCACACCTGTCGTTACCTGTGCGTACCTGTCCTCACCTGTGTGTGCCTCTCCTTACCTGTAACTGCCCATTCACATTCACACCTGTGGTTACCTGTGCGTACCTGTCCTCACCTGTGTGTGCCTCTCCTTACCTGTGTGTAACTGCCCATTCACATTCACACCTGTGGTTACCTGTGCGTACCTGTCCCTACCTGTGTGTGCCTCTCCTTACCTGTAACTGCCCATTCACATTCACACCTGTGGTTACCTGTGCGTACCTGTCCTCACCTGTGTGTGCCTCTCCTTACCTGTAACTGCACATTCACATTCACACCTGTCGTTACCTGGGCGTACCTGTCCTCACCTGTGTGTGCCTCTCCTTACCTGTAACTGCACATTCACATTCACACCTGTCGTTACCTGTGCGTACCTGTCCTCACCTGTGCGTGCCTCTCCTTACCTGTAACTGCCCATTCACGTTGCCCATTCACATTCACACCTGTCATTACCTGTGCGTACCTGTTCCTACCTGTCTCTGTCTGTCTCAGCTGTCTCACCTGTTCCTGGCTGTTCACCTGTCCGTGCTTGTGTTACCTGTCTGTATACAGGCTGTTTGTCTTTCCCATCTCACTCGTTTGTACCTGTCTCGGCTGTTGTCCGTACCTGTCTCACTTCTCTGACCTGTCTCACCTGTTCACACCTGTCTCACCTGTCTGTACCTGTCTGTATTTGTCTGTACCTGTCTGTACCCATGCTACCTGTCTCACCTGTGTTACTCGTGTTACCTGTGTTACCTGTCTCACCTGTTCACACCTGTCTTACCTGTCCATACCTGTCTGTACTTGTGTTACCTGTTTCACGTGTTCACACCTGTCTTACCTGTCTGTACCTGTCTGTACTTGTCCATACCTGTCTGTACCCATGTTACGTGTGTCACCTGTGTTACCCATGTTAAGCGTGTTACGTGTCTCACTTGTTCACACCTGTGTGTACCTGTCTGTGCCTGTGTTACCTGTCTCACCTGTTTCACCTGTTCACACCTGCCTCACCTGTGTTACCTGTCTCCACTGTCTCATCTGTGTCACCTGCAGCCAGCGGCGGCTGCTGCTGACGGGCACGCCGCTGCAGAACTCGCTGATGGAGCCGTGCTGTCCCCTCACCTGTCTGTACCTGTGTTACCCGTGTTACCTGTGTTACCTGTCTCACCTGTCTCACCT
>NW_024505694.1:2013-3470 GCF_017590055.1 Onychostruthus taczanowskii | reverse complement strand
CACACCTGGGCACACCTGGGCACACCTGGGGACAGGTACACACAGCTGGGCACACCTGGGGACAGGTACGCACAGCTGGGGTTACTCTGGGTCACAGCTGACGGGCATGATCGAGGGCAGCCAGGAGTACAACGACAGCCTGGTCAAACGGCTGCACAAGGTAACGCACCTGGGCACACCTGGGGACACCTGGGGACAGTTACACACACCTGGGCACACCTGGGGACAGGTACACACACCTGGGCACACGTGGGAACGGGTACACACAGCTGACGGGCATGATCGAGGGCAGCCAGGAGTACAACGACAGCCTGGTCAAACGGCTGCACAAGGTAACGCACCTGGGCACACCTGGGGGCAGGTACGGTACATACACCTGGGCACACCTGGGCACACCTGGGCACACCTGGGCACAGGTACACACACTTGGGCACACCTGGGCACAGGTACACACAGCTGGGTACACCTGGGGAGGGATGGGTTACAGTGGGTCACACCTGGGTCACAGCTGGAACACATTGGGGCACACCTGGGGCACATTGGGGCATGCACAGACACACCTGGGGCACACACAGACACACTTGGGCACACCTGGACACACCTGGGACACACACAGACAGCTGGGCACACCTGGGGCATGCAGAGACACACACAGACACACCTGGGGCATGCACAGACACACCTGGGCACACACAGAACACACTTGGGCACACCTGGACACACCTGGGACACACACAGACAGCTGGGCACACCTGGGGCATGCAGAGACACACACAGACACACCTGGGGCATGCACAGACACACCTGGGCACACACAGACACACCTGGGCACACCTGGGCACACCTGGGGCACACACAGACACACCTGGCACACCTGGGCACACCTGGGGCACACACAGACACACCTGGCACACCTGGGCACACCCAGACTCCCGTGTGCCCAGGTGCGCCGGGCTGAGCAGGCGTGTCCCTGCGCAGGTGCTGCGGCCGTTCCTGCTGCGCCGCCTCAAGGTGGACGTGGAGAAGCAGATGCCCAAGAAGTACGAGCACGTGCTCAGGTGCCGCCTGTCCAAGCGCCAGAGGTTCCTCTACGACGACTTCATGGGCCAGGCCAGGTGAGGGGCACCCCTGGGCACACCTGGGCACACCTGGGCACGCCCAGGGGCCCAAAATTCCCATAATTTCCCTTGGTTTTTAGCAAAGTTTTATCAAATTCTGCCCAAATTCTGCCCAAATTTACCTGTTTGAGCACTAAAGGTTTATTTCTGATGATGTCACAGGCCAGGCCAGGTGAGGGGCACACCTGGGCACACCTGGGCACACCTGGGCACACCTGGGCACACCTGGGCACACCTGGGCACACCTGGGCACACCTGGGCACACCTGGGCACACCTGGGCACACCTGGGCACACCTGGGCACACCTGGGCACACCTGGGCACACCTGGGCACGCCCAG
>NW_024505694.1:0-861 GCF_017590055.1 Onychostruthus taczanowskii | reverse complement strand
GGCCAGGCCAGGTGAGGGGCACACCTGGGCACACCTGGGCACGCCCAGGGGCCCAAAATTCCCATAATTTCCCTTGGTTTTTAGCAAAGTTTTATCAAATTCTGCCCAAATTCTGCCCAAATTTACCTGTTTGAGCACTAAAGGTTTATTTCTGATGATGTCACAGGCCAGGCCAGGTGAGGGGCACACCTGGGCACACCTGGGCACGCCCAGGAGCCCGAAATTCCCAAAATTTCCCTTGGTTTTTAGCAAAGTTTTATCAAGTTCTGCCCAAATTTGCCTGTTTGAGCACCAGAGGTTTATTTCTGATGATGTCACAGGCCAGGCCAGGTGAGGGGCACACCTGGGCACACCTGGGCACGCCCAGGAGCCCGAAATTCCCAAAATTCCCAAAATCTCCCTTGGTTTTTAGCAAAGTTTTATCAAATTCTGCACAAATTCTGCCCAAATTTACCTGCTTGAGAACCAGAGATTGAGCTCTGATGATGTCACAGGCCAAGCCAGGTGAGGGGCACACCTGGGCACACCTGGGCACGCCCAGGAGCCCAAAATTCCCAAAACTCCCCTTTTTTTGAGGAAAATTTTGTCAAATTCTGCCCAAATTCTGCCCAAATTTACCTGTTTGAGCACTAAAGGTTTATTCCTGATGACGTCACAGGCCAGGCCAGGTGAGGGGCACACCTTGGCACACCTGGGCACACCTGGGCACACCTGGCATGTCCGGACTCCCCTGGGACCCCAAAAAACGCTTTGAGTTCTTTCCCAAAACCCTGTAAATTCCCAAATTTTTTTTTTTTCTGGATTTCTGTCAGATTCCCCGAAGGTTTTTCTCTTTCAGGTGAGCTCAGGTGACCCCCAGGT
>NW_024505693.1:0-330 GCF_017590055.1 Onychostruthus taczanowskii | reverse complement strand
GAACCTTGGAAGCAGCTGGAACGGCAGGGTGGGCTCACCTAGAGGTAGCAAGGAAGAGGAAGCAGAAGCTCTGCAGCTGTAGCTGGACTGCGGGACCTCCTGGGAGTAAAAAGTGTAGCAAAAAATCCTGGAGCAGCAGCAGGGACACAGTGGGGCATGCCGAGCAGGGCAAGAGAGAGTCTCCATGGGATTTTTCACCAGCACTGGCTGGTCCCTAGGTCTGGACTGTGCAGGGAGGCAGCCCTCAGTGGGGAAACAAGGGTGTTTCCACATCCTGGTGCTAGACAGCAAGTCCAGTCAGAGTGCCAAAGCAAAAAAAAAAAAAAAAAA
>NW_024505692.1:0-331 GCF_017590055.1 Onychostruthus taczanowskii | reverse complement strand
GCCTGTGGCGCGGGCCCGCGCTGGGTCCCACCGCCCCCCCGCCATCCGAAGCGCGCCCCCAGAGCCCCCCAGCCCTGCACCCCGCCAGACCCCCTGCACCCCTGTGCCATTCCCCCGCAGCCCTGTCCTACAGCCCCCCACGCCATAGGAGCCCGGAACCCCTGAGCTCCCACACCCCCACAGCATATCCCATACCGCACCCCAATACCATAACCCTTCCGTACCGCACCTCCCTGTACCATAACCTCCCGGGCCCGCACACCCCTGCACCCCCTAAATCCTCCCCCTGTACCCCCCCTCCTGTACCCCCACAGCACCCCCAAACCATCTC
>NW_024505691.1:0-331 GCF_017590055.1 Onychostruthus taczanowskii | reverse complement strand
TCATTTGGGGTCACCTGGGGTCACCTGCACGGGGCATGGCCAGGTGAGCACCTGGGGGGCACCTGGGGGGCACCTGGGCACACCTGGGGTTCCTGCTTGTCCCACCCTTGGGGAAGGGGTGGCTCTGCTGTGCCCCCCGCCCTGTGTCCCCCCCGCCCCCTCACCTGTGCCCCCACCTGTGCCAGGTGCGTCTCTACGACCCCTCCTCGCCCCGGCGCCGCCCGGTGCTCGATGCCACCTTCGGGGAGGCGCCGCTGACGGCGCTGGCACTGCCCGCGGGGGACACGTCAGTGCTGGGGGGCTTCCGGGGGGGCTTTTGGGGGGTCCTGGA
>NW_024505690.1:0-331 GCF_017590055.1 Onychostruthus taczanowskii | reverse complement strand
CCAGGACGGCTTCGTGCAGAACGTGCACACGCCCCGCGTGCGCGTGGACCCCGACGGGCGCTGCGCCGTCATGCTGATCTACGGCACGCGCCTGGTGGTGCTGCCCTTCCGCCGCGACTCGCTGGCCGACGAGCACGAGGGGCTGGTGGGAGAGGGGTGAGAGACCCCCCCTGACCCCCCCGGGGCCCCCCAAAACCCGGGCAGCCCCCCTGAATCCCCGTCCCCGCAGGCAGAAGTCGAGTTTCCTGCCCAGCTACATCATCGACGTGCGGGAGCTGGACGAGAAACTGCTCAACATCATCGACATGCAGTTCCTGCATGGCTACTACGA
>NW_024505689.1:0-331 GCF_017590055.1 Onychostruthus taczanowskii | reverse complement strand
TTTACCTTTTCCTTTTCACCTTCCTGATGCCTCGGGGTTGTGCTGTCACAAGGGATGCCCATTAGTCATTGTGCAAGTGTCAGTTTGGGTTAAAACCTGTGTTGTGCCAAATGCTTCCAGCTTGTGGTGGGAGGGGATGGGCAAGAGGAGGGAGGACCAACCATAGGCAGCCTCACTGTTAGAGGGAGGTGGCTCCACGACTGGATTTACAGCTGGACTCTCAGGCAGTGTAAATCAATACTGCTGCTACTGCCTGGCTGGTGTTAACACAGAGTCTTTTATCCTTCTGGCTTTTCCACCCAGGCTGGGTTGGTTTTTTGGTGGGCTTTGT
>NW_024505688.1:0-331 GCF_017590055.1 Onychostruthus taczanowskii | reverse complement strand
CAGGCTCTGTGGGGGGGAACGGGGGGGTCAGCTGGGAAACTGAGGCACGGGGGGGCTCCCTCCTTCCCGCAGCCCCCAGAGCCGGGCACCCCCTTGCAGCCCCCAGACCTGGGAGCCGCCTTCCCACGGCCCCCCAAACCAGCAGAGCCCCCAGCCCACAGCCCCCTCAGACCCAGGAGACCCCCTTCCTTCTCAGCCCCTCCAAAACGGGGACCCCCTTTCCCCCCCTGGAGGGTCCCCGGTCCCGCAGCACCCCCCTTGACCCGGGGACCCCCTTCCGTGACCCCAGGCCCGGGGGTGGCATGGGGGTGCGGGGGGTTTGGGGAGAGCT
>NW_024505687.1:0-331 GCF_017590055.1 Onychostruthus taczanowskii | reverse complement strand
CAGCATCGGGTTGGTCAGCAGTGGGATGTCCGGCGTGGTCACTGCAGCGGTGGCCGGCTCGGGTTTGATGTAGAAGATGGCGGGGGGGTCTGGCGGCGTGGCTGGAGGAGCGTTGGTGTCGTTCAGCACAATCCACGTGGGGCCTTCGTTGTCATCGTCATCGCTGTCATCATCATCGTTGTCATCGTCACCGTCCTCCATGTGGATCTTGAGGATCTCCTGCGATGGCAGAGATAGGGATGTGGTGGTGGCCATGCAGAGCTGGAGGAGCTCCTCGGTTGTGGCGTGGGTGGCCCAGGAGGAGGAGGAGGAGAAGGAAGGGTTATTGTCA
>NW_024505686.1:0-331 GCF_017590055.1 Onychostruthus taczanowskii | reverse complement strand
CCCAGCGCCCGGCCCGGAGCGGCTCCTGCCGGGACCCGCAGCCCGCCCGGCGGGGGAGAGGCGGCACCGCCCGGAGACACCGATGGAGCCGGAGCCGGGACCCCGATCCCGGTGCCGCTCGCAGCCCGCGAGAGGAGCGGGGCCGCAGCGATGGCGCCGCCGCCATCCCGGGCAGCGCGGGGCCGGGCTGAGGGGCGGGGCCGGGGCTGTGGGGCGGGGCCGGGACTCAGGGGCGGGGCCTGGACCCAGAGGCGGTCCCGGGGGCGGCTCCAGGGGCGGGGCCCGACCCTCCTCAGGTGTGCGGGGCCCAAGTGCGGCTGCGCGGGGCGGG
>NW_024505685.1:0-331 GCF_017590055.1 Onychostruthus taczanowskii | reverse complement strand
CTCCCCAAAAACTCCCCAAAAAATCCACAAGAAATCCCAAAAAACCCCCCAAAAATCCCAAAAACTCCCCAAAAAATCCCCAAAAATCCCCAAAAAATCCAAAAGCAATCCCAAAAAAGCCCCAAAAATCCCCAAAAAATCCCCCAAATTGCCCCAAAAGTCCCCAAATCCCCCCGAGCCCCCTCCCCATTTTCGGGCTGCCCCCAGGCCGAGCTGGGCCCCGGCGGCTCCGTGGATTCCGGAACGTTCCGGGAGCGCCTCTGGGGCAGCGTCCGGGAGCGGCTGCGGGGCAAGGTGGGTCACCTGGGGAGGGGGCTGCAATTTGGGGAGG
>NW_024505684.1:0-331 GCF_017590055.1 Onychostruthus taczanowskii | reverse complement strand
AACTCTAAGCGTGAACAATAAATGGAACGCATTTATTAATTCCTGTGGGCCGATTGCGGCATTTGCATTTAAATTACCTTTCCACACTGCTGCGCTCTGCCGCGTGTGTTGGTTTCCCTCTGAAGTCGGGAATTCCTTTTGGCTGGAGAGAGTGCGAGCGCCGCCTCGCCTGGTGCTGGGTGCTCCTCGCTGGGAGCCTGCAGCGCTGGATGCTGCTGCGATGGGGCACAAGGCAGAGCCCCGGCCGAGCAGGGACCGGCTCCTCCCATCCCGCTTCAGGGGGATGCGGGCAGGGAATTGCATCAAACGGAAAACTGCTTAAAAACAGCTT
>NW_024505683.1:1209-7789 GCF_017590055.1 Onychostruthus taczanowskii | reverse complement strand
CTGTGGGATTTTTTGGGGGGGCCCGTGGGGCATCCCCCGTTCCCCCCCGCCCCGTTCCCGGTGCCGGGCGAGCCCCGGCGGCTCCGGGTGAGTCACGGGAGGATTTGGGGGGGTCCGGGGGGGCCCCGCCCCACGCGAGGCCCCCGGGGGGGTTCGGCGTGCGGCCCCTCCCCCAACCGTTCCCTGTTTGTTTCCCAAAATAAACCCGGCGGCGCCGATTCCAGGGAATTTCCCTGACGTCATTTGGGGCGGGGTTTGGGCGGCGGCCACGCCCTCGCGGCGGCCACACCCAGGGTGGGGGGAGGGGAGGCACCCACGTGGCTTTGCCCCGCCCAGAAAGGGGCGCGGCGCCTTTAAGCGGTGGCCACGCCCCTCGCTGCGCTCCCATTGGCTGGCGCGGCTGCCTCAGCTGTCAATCAGCGCGGGGCGGGGCGAGCTGTCAGTCAAAGCGCAGCTGGCCAATCAGCGTGGGCTGGGGGCGGGGCTTAGGGGTCCATTCATAAAGTTGTGGCGGAGGCGGGAAACGGGGGAGGGGCAGGAGCCCCCCCCAAAGCCCCGGGGACCCCCGAGACCCTCCCCAAACCCACCGGGACCCCCGAGAGAGCACCGAGACCCCCCCCGAGAGCACCCCCAGACTCACCAGGACCCCTGAGAAACTACCAAGAGCTCCCCAAGAGCCCCCCCAGACCCACCAAGACCCTCCGAGAGCACTGAGACCCCCGCCGAGGGCACCCCCAGACTCACCAGGACCCCAAAGACCCCTCTGAGAGCATCCCTGGACCCACTGAGACCCTTCAGACTCCCCGAGACCCACTGGGACCCCCCCGAGAGCACCCCCAGACCCACCAGGACCCCCCCGAGATCACCCCCAGACCCACCAGCACCCCCCTGAGCCGCCGCCGCACCTCCTTTCCGCGGGCCCCGGGCGCTCCGGGCCGCCGCTGCCGCCGCCGCCGCCGCCTTGGGGCGCTTGGCCGCGGCCTTGGGCCGGCCCTGCGCCATGGCGGCCGTGAGGGAGCGCCGGGCACGCCGGGATACACCGGGGCGGAACTGCGCAAGGGGTGATGGGATACACCGAGGCGGAACTGCGCAAGGGGTGTAGGGATACACCGGGGCGGAACTGCTGCAAAGCGCGTCGGGATATACCGGGGCGGAACTGCGCAAAGGGTGTAGGGATATACCGCGGCGGAACTGCGCAAAGCGCGCCGGGATATACCGGGGCGGAACTGCCGCGAAGCGCGTCGGGATATACCGGGGCGGAACTGCGCAAAGGGTGACGGGATACAGCGAGGCGGAACTGCTCATGGAGTGCCGGGATATACCGAGGTTTTATTGCCGTAAAGACTACTGGGATATACCGAGGCTTTATTGCCGCAAAGGCTGCCGGGATGCACCGAGGCGGAAGCCGTCACCGCTCCCCGCGCTCCGCCAGCTCCCGGCACACCTCGGAGGGGGCGAAGACCCCCCACTCCGTGATGATGCCCCCCGTGATCAGCTCGTGCGGCGTGACGTCAAAGGCCGGGTCCCTGTCACCCATCCCGTGTCCCTCCTCCCTGTCCCCATCCCACTCTGCATCCCCACCTTGCTCTGTATCCCCACCCCATGTCCCTCCTGTGTCCCCACCCTGTGTCCCTCCTCCTTGTCCCCAGCCCGTGTCCCCCTCACCCTGTGTGTCCCCATCCCGTGTCCCTTTCCCTGTCCCCATCCCACTCTGCGTCCCCACCTTGCTCTGTGTCCCCACCCCGTTCCCTCACCCTGTTCTGTGTCCCCCCTGTGTCCCCATGTCTCCCTCACCCTGCTCTGTGTGTCCCCAACCTGTGCCCCTGCCCTGTCCCTCCCATGTCCCTTCCTGTCCCCTCCTGTCTCCCCTCCCCTGTTCCCCAGTGTCCCCTAAACATGCACGCAGTGCTCCCTTTGTGTCCCCCCCGTGTCCCCGTGTCCCCCGTCCCCGGTGTCCCCTGACCATGCACGCCGTGCTCCCACACCCCATTCTCTGTGTCCCCCCCGTGTCCCCTGTCCCCACTGTGTCCCCCCTGTCACCCCATGTTCCCCTGTCCCTGTCCCGTGTCCCATGTCCCTGTCCCCTGTCCATGTCCCGTGTCCCTGTCCCGTGTCCCCATGTCCCCTGTCCATGTCCCTGTCCCCATGTCCCCGTCCCTGTGTCCATGTCCCCCTGTCCCGTGTCCCTGTCCCCTGACCGTGCACGCCGTGCTCCCACACCCCATTCTCTGTGTCCCCCCATGTCCCCATGTCCCCTGTCCTGTGTCCCATGTCCCCTGGTCATGCTCCCTTTGTATCCCCTCCATGTCCCATGTCCCCATGTCCCCGTGTCCCTGTGCTCCAGCGTTTTGCAACTGTCCACTCATCTTGGTCTCCAAAATTTCCCGTAATGTTTTTTTCAAAACATGGCCTCACTATTTTGCATCATCTGACATTGCAATGGCCAAACATTAAGAACCAAAACATTCTATCCCACTGTATTGGTAGAAAGCAACAAGGCAATTTTAAATCATTGAATATTGACTCATTTTATTAGTCACTTCATAATTTGTTTCAACCAAAAGACAATACACACAGCAGAAGTCTAATGCATCCCATGTAAATGTTTACATCTGTTAAGCTCCTCACTCACCTATTACTCAGCATTTACCTAAATTTTTCACATCTCAAAAATAGGTCTCCAGAATTTTGAGTGCCAACAGGTGCCCTGCCTCAAATGGCACGTTTTTCACTTTAAATTTGGTGGGTTTTTTGGGGATTGCTTTTTGTTTGCCTTTTTTTAATCTGTACTGTCTAAGAGGTGGGATGGGGCTCTCTGTAAAATTTAAATTACAACATCACGAAAGAAAAAGGAATATACAGGAGTAGAGTGAAAGTTAAAAGGGAAGCAGTCCAGCAGCTCCTTCCCTCACAGCCTCCAAGTAGAAAATGAACACATAAAAGTGCACCAGCGTCAGTGCTGCTGCGGCTCACAGCTAGTACCAGCCTTAGGCAAGGCACTGGTACCTTTCCCAGCTGCTTCAGTATCTTCTGAATTATAGATCCAAGGTACTGTAAAGACAGTCCCCTCACTGCTATTGCTTCAGTAAGTTGTTCAAGGCCATATTTTGTGCCATCAAGACCTGGACAAAGTCGACTTTTAGGACCTTTCCATGTCTCCTCCCCCTTCAGGCCCATTATGGCCACTATTGTTTGTCATTTTTTGACTCAAAATACATTCACTTGAAAAAACAGACATCCAGTGTCTCCCAGTTCCAAAGCCTCCCATGCAGATACTAGTAAGATTAGCCATGAAGTCCGTAACTTGCTGCCTTTATATCCCCCTTACACTGAAGCAAGGAAAACGCTGACCAGACCTGTAAGAATTGTTGCATTTCAACCAGTGGGAAGAGGACTCAGCATATGCTTGGAGTGCCTCAGACGTGCGAGTGCTCTCCAGAGGAAAACCACAGCAGCAGCACAGAGCTCGAAATGCACAGGGGGGTCAAGGAGCAAGCAGCATTATCTGGTGTTGCAGATAGGGGAAGATGTGAAGCCTGGCCTTCCTTCTTGTGTAATGTCAGCATCCATCCCTTAGTGAGGAGGGGAGAGCCCCAAGGACAACTGGAATGTTTGGCTGCTACAAAGGAGTACTTCACAGCCAAGGGATGGCTTCCTGCAAAACGTATTTTGGGTACACGCATTGCCTCCTCCAGCTCAACTCAAATACAGGACGAAATGCCCATTTCCCCACAGACACAGTGCAAGGGTGGCTGAAGGAGCCAAGAACACAGAAAGAATTCACCCCGCAAGCTTACCAGAGACGGACAGCTGCTCTAGGGGACAGAAAACAAGCATGACAAGAGGGACAACATACACTGTTCCCAACTCTGCTGCAACAAACTGGCCAGGCGAGAGACCATTTTCTTCTTCCTTCCCATCTAATTTCCTGTACCAGTGCTCTTTCCCAGCAAAACCAAAGGGAGAGCGAGGCATGCTGGCTTTCAGTACGAGTGATCATGTACAACTCTGTGAAGAGAATGGTAGAGCTTATGAGGAGTTCAAGAACCAAGACAAAGACTTCCCATTAGCTTTTTATCTGGGATGCTCTCAGAGCTCACTGGGGTATGGATCTAACATGCTCAGTTTTCAACACTGAGTTTGAGATAGTGGGGCAATGAATAACCACAACTGCAGTGAAAACGATTAAGCTAAATGCTCAGCACCAGAAATGGACCCTGATTCAGCCATTTCCTGCAAAACTGCCTGTTTCCTGACGCTTTCAGCTAAGCATAGGATATATCTCTCCACTGATAGCCAAGGCATGACGCTACCACAACCCAAAATTAATTTTAAGGAAATCATACATTGTTCTTCTAGATTTTATAACCCTACACTGATGCCAGTACCAAAAAAAAAAAAAGCTCTTTGCTAATCCGAAGGCCCAAACCAGTTCAATCAGTAAGGTAGCAAAAATACCCTTCAAGAGAAGATAAATTTACTCCACTACCATGGACCACCACTTAAATTAGTGTCAGTCCTACATTATATTGCTTAATGAAGTCAGGACCAGACCAGACTGAACAACCCTCAGTGGCCTCCTGCTCCTAATTCAAGGGCAGAACAAGTATTCAGTTTTCCCTAAGTACACTGTGGATCACTCTTGCAGTATTTTTGGCAAGTACTGGAGGCCAGTATTAGCCCTTCTGTGGACACAAGAAGCTGTCTAAGCTTGCACTCAGAGCACTCAAGGATTTGCAAAGCCCTAGAACAGAACTGAAGCAGAAGTGCCCAACCTTCAGCTTACCAGCACACTCAAAAATTAAGACCTAAGAGATGTCGTAAGATACATCCTAAAGAGCACTGAACATCTGGAGTTTGTCACACTGTGCTTTTGTCTGTCTTACACATCACCTCCTAGAGACTGCCCAGAACTGCACCACCTCCCAGGAGTTCTTGCAGGGACATCCCTGAACACAGCTTTCTGTGAGCTCAGAGGGGTACCAACCAGACCTTGCATCTTTGGATCCAAATACTCAAACAACTGGCTTGTGTTCAAAACACAGTTTAGTTACTTTCAGTCTGAATGTGAACTGGCACATTAATTCTGAAAGGGGAACAAGGATCAACTGAGTAAAAAAATGGGAAAAGATCTCTTTAAACTGCATGGTCTTTATTTCAGTGCCAATATTACAGATACAACACAAATATCCCAGTCAGAAGTAACTCAAATGGAACCCAGGGGGTCTACAACAGGCTCTGGAAATAAAATTGGGGAGAAGTTCTGGAATAACCAGGAAGAGCAACTTTGCAGCATAGTCTCAGATGAGTCTCCCAGCAGGAGCAAAGCCCTTGCCCAAAAACTGATCTACAAAATTGAATGTGTCTTTTCTACCCATAAACCACAACTAACAGGTTGAAAGACTTTGAAACCGTATGTGGTAGAAAACCAGCTGCTCCTTTTATCTCTACATCTCTCATAACTCACTTCACTGTCTGGGGAAGCTACAGAAGACTCTGAATCTGCATGGCTGTGCCTACTGATGGAAGGAAAGAAAATTCAGGTGTAAGGGCTTCATTTCGAAGAACAGCACCGAAGCAATGTTACCAACTCTTACCAGCACCTCTTCTCCTGCACTGTGTTCCAGGTTTGCAGATGAACTCCAAAGGCCTCACTTGCTCTGTATCCCCACCCCATGTCCCTCCTGTGTCCCCACCCTGTGTCCCTCCTCCTTGTCCCCAGCCCGTGTCCCCCTCACCCTGTGTGTCCCCATCCCGTGTCCCTTTCCCTGTCCCCATCCCACTCTGCGTCCCCACCTTGCTCTGTGTCCCCACCCCGTTCCCTCACCCTGTTCTGTGTCCCCCCTGTGTCCCCATGTCTCCCTCACCCTGCTCTGTGTGTCCCCAACCTGTGCCCCTGCCCTGTCCCTCCCATGTCCCTTCCTGTCCCCTCCTGTCTCCCCTCCCCTGTTCCCCAGTGTCCCCTAAACATGCACGCAGTGCTCCCTTTGTGTCCCCCCCGTGTCCCCGTGTCCCCCGTCCCCGGTGTCCCCTGACCATGCACGCCGTGCTCCCACACCCCATTCTCTGTGTCCCCCCCGTGTCCCCTGTCCCCATGTCCCTGTGTCCCCCCGTCCCCGGTGTCCCCTGACCGTGCACGCTGTGCTCCCCCTGTGTGTCCCCTCCATGTCCCCAGTGTCCATGTCCCCCTGTCCCGTGTCCCTGTCCCCTGACCGTGCACGCCGTGCTCCCACACCCCATTCTCTGTGTCCCCCCATGTCCCCATGTCCCCTGTCCTGTGTCCCATGTCCCCTGGTCATGCTCCCTTTGTATCCCCTCCATGTCCCATGTCCCCATGTCCCCGTGTCCCTGTGTCCCCGGTGTCCCCTGACCGTGCACACGGTGCTCCCCGTGTGTCCCCCCCGTGTCCCTTGTCCCTATGTCCCCTGTCCCGTGTCCCCTGTCCCCTGTCCCTGTCCCCTGACCGTGCACGTGGTGCTCCCACACCCCATACTCTGTGTCCCCCCCCGTCCCCTGTCCCCTGTCCCTGTCCCCTGACCGTGCACGCCGTGCTCCCCCTGTGTGTCCCCCCCCGTCCCCT
>NW_024505683.1:0-1115 GCF_017590055.1 Onychostruthus taczanowskii | reverse complement strand
CCAAACCCCCCCAAACCCCTCCCCAAGCCCCCGTTACCTCTCCCGCAGCTCCTGGGGGGTCACCCCGGGGGTCTCCACCTTTCTCCGGACCCACCCCCGCAGCCTCTCGGCCTCCCGGCCCAGGTTGGCGGCCGTGGGGCGGGCGCTGAGCAGGAACCCCAATTTCTGCCCCACGAACTCCTCCAGCGCCCCCAAATCGTCCTGGGGGCCCGCGCCCCCCGCCAGCTCCACGGCCAGGCTGAGGCAGCCCAGCAGGGCGATGGCCGGAGCCCCCCGCACCTGGGGGGCACAGAGGGGCACCTGAGACCCCCCCAAAATGGATTGGGGGTCCCTCAAGGGGCGATGGCCGGAGCCCCCCGCACCTGGGGGGCACAGAGGGGCACCTGAGACCCCCCAAAACCCGGGGGGGCACAGAATGACACCTGAGACCCCCCAAAATGGATTTGGGGGTCCCTCAAGGGGCGATGGCCGGAGCCCCCCGCACCTGGGGGGCACAGAGGGGCACCTGAGACCCCCCCAAAATGGATTGGGGGTCCCTCAAGGGGCGATGGCCGGAGCCCCCCAAAACCCGGAGGGGCACAGAATGACACCTGAGACCCCCTAAAATGGATTGGGGGTCCCTCAAGGGGCGATGGCCGGAGCCCCCCAAAACCCGGAGGGGCACAGAATGACACCTGAGACCCCCTAAAATGGATTGGGGGTCCCTCAAGGGGCGATGGCCGGAGCCCCCCGCACCTGGGGGGCACAGAGGGGCACCTGAGACCCCCTAAAATGGATTGGGGGTCCCTCAAGGGGCGATGGCCGGAGCCCCCCGCACCTGGGGGGCACAGAGGGGCACCTGAGACCCCCCAAAACCCGGGGGGGCACAGAATGACACCTGAGACCCCCCAAAATGGATTTGGGGGTCCCTCAAGGGGCGATGGCCGGAGCCCCCCGCACCTGGGGGGCACAGAGGGGCACCTGAGACCCCCCCGAAATGGATTGGGGGTCCCCAAAACCCGGGGGGGCACAGAGCAGCACCTGAGACCCCCCGGAATGGATTTGGGGGTCCCTCAAGGGGCGATGGCCGGAGCCCCCCAAAACCCGGAGGGGCACAGAATGACACCTGAGACCCC
>NW_024505682.1:0-331 GCF_017590055.1 Onychostruthus taczanowskii | reverse complement strand
TCTGCTCCACCGTCCACAAGGAAGGTAATAGGGCATTTATTGAGGGTACCTTCAAAGACCATTTGTTTCGGCGTAGAGAGAAGAGACGTTGTCTTGATGACTTGGGCACTGATTGTCGGTTTTGCGGGAGGTGCCAGCTTGTCCACATGCGGTATAGTTATTGAGGCTGCGGCTGTCGTGGGAGTTCGAGGAGATTTTTTTGTGGGTTGTTTTGCACCTTGTGGAGAGTTTTGGGGCTTCCATTGTTGTTGGGTAGCAAAATCACCTTTGTGTTTGAATGCGAAGCTGTTGGGGCAGCTGTAGATCCTCGTACACGTTCCACCGCAGGATG
>NW_024505681.1:0-331 GCF_017590055.1 Onychostruthus taczanowskii | reverse complement strand
GGGGTCTGGGGATACCCGGGGGGGTCAGCAGTAAAGGGGAGGGGCGTCAGCAGTAAAGGGGAGGGGCCACAGCAGTAAAGGGGCGGGGCCAGAGCAATAAAGGGGCGGGGCCAGAGCAGTAAAGGGGAGGGGTCACAGCAGTAAAGGGGCGGGGTCAGGGGTGCCCCGCCCCCCCTCACCGGGGTACACCAGGAAGTCGCCCCCGAATTTCCCGCCCGGGGTCAGGTGCAGGCCCCGCCCCCAGAGCTCGCGGAACACCCGGAAGCGCCGCTCGGCGGGGGGGGAGGGGCGGCCTCGCTCTGTGGGGGAGGGGAGAGGAGGGGGCGTGGTC
>NW_024505680.1:0-331 GCF_017590055.1 Onychostruthus taczanowskii | reverse complement strand
CCCCAAAAAAAAACCCAAAAATAACACCCCGGAAGCCCCAAAATATCCCAAGCCGACCCAAAATATCCCGGCCCAAAAAGAAAAATAATAAAAGAAAAAATTCCCGGAGGGAGGTCGGAGAAATTTGGGGGGAAAAGGCAAAAATTTCGGCTCGGAGTTGTCTCAAATTCATCCCCGCACCCCCAAATTCAGCCAAAATTCACCCAAATCCTTCCCCGCACCCCAAAATTCACCCGAATCCCCCTAAAATGCCAAAAAATCCCCCCAAATCTCCTCAAATCCCCCTCCCCCAACCCCTCAAAACTCCCCCAAAACTCCCCCAAATTTCCCC
>NW_024505679.1:0-331 GCF_017590055.1 Onychostruthus taczanowskii | reverse complement strand
TACAGTTTATGATATTTTATGTTAGGATTCTACTTTTTCTGGGTTTTTCTTAATTTGTCTTTAGTTTACTTTAAATTTCATGGGCAGGTTTTGTTTGTTTACTTTCTGATTTTAAGTTTTTTGGTTTTATATTGATTTTATCCATTAAGGGTTTTCTTTAGGGCTTTACATAGAGGTTTTAGGTTAGTTCTTTTCTTTTACTTTGGTTTATGTTTTGGGGTTTTTATGTTATTTTATTTCTATTAAATTATATTAGGGGCTTTTTTGGTTGATTTTATTTGTTTACTTTGGTGTTTTATTTATGTTAGCCTTTTATAAGATTTTTTTTTTT
>NW_024505678.1:0-332 GCF_017590055.1 Onychostruthus taczanowskii | reverse complement strand
ATTTTATGTCCATTTTATGCCCATTTTGTGCCCATTTTGTGCCCGTTTTTGCCCATTTTTTGCCTATTTTTTCCCTTTTTTTGCCCTTTTTATGCCCACTTTTTCCCTATTTTACACCCATTTTATGCCCATAATTTCCCATTTTTTGCCCATTTTATGCCCATTTTTTTGTCTATTTTATCCCATTTTTTGCCCATTTTATACCCATTTTATGTCCATTTTTCCCCAATTTTTGCCCATTTTTTGTCCACTTTTTGCCCATTTCTTGTCCATTTCTCCCCATTTTATGCCCTTTTTAGGCACATTTTTTTGCCCATTTTTTTCCCATTTTA
>NW_024505677.1:0-332 GCF_017590055.1 Onychostruthus taczanowskii | reverse complement strand
CCGGTGCCGGCCTGCGGGGCCCTCCCGAACGGCTCCTCCTGCCCCTACTCCAAGGAACGCCACAGCGCCATCGGCCTGGACGGCTGCTACTCGGAGTGACCTCCCTCCCCCGGCCACGGGTGACCTGATATCTTATTCTATTTATTTAGAAATTCTATAAATATAGGGCACTTTAAAGGAGAACAAGACCGGGCGGGCCCAGCCTGCGGTGGGTGGGTGGGTGGGTGGGTGGGTGTGAGGCCAAGAGTTGGGGGTTTTGTGTGGTCCCAGCGGGGCCAGAGCTGTGCCAGTCCCGTTCCCTGGGCCCTCCCTGGCTGGGCAGGGGCTGGAAG
>NW_024505676.1:0-332 GCF_017590055.1 Onychostruthus taczanowskii | reverse complement strand
TAATTATTTTGGCCAGAATATAGTTCCGTAATTCCAGTATATGAACATGAGCTTCACAGCAGTAATATATGGATCCATCCTGGTCTGTTGAAGCTTCGGGATAGCGGATGGCTGAAAGCAGGGCGGGACGCGTAAGAGAAGAAGGGGGGGAACCTTGTCAGTGGCGGGGCATGTGTAGAAGGGCAGAAATGTGGCAGGCAGGATGCGTAAAAGACAAAAGCAGGGACCCCCGGCCCGGTGGGATGCGTGACATTAAAAGATTTGTAAGAGCTCAAGAGCACTTGGAGGTCGCCAAGTTGAGAGCCACAGCGTTAGAGTGATAGTGAAAGTCA
>NW_024505675.1:0-332 GCF_017590055.1 Onychostruthus taczanowskii | reverse complement strand
ACATTGAGGTCCCCTCAGGGTGGCCTTAGGGACAAGTTCAGGGACTTGGGGGGGACTTTGGGGACATCGGGGGTGGCCTTGGGGACATTGAGGGTCCCCTCAGGGTGGCCTTGGGGACATGGGGTGGCCTTGGGGACATGAGGGTCCCCTCAGGGTGGCCTTGGGGACAAGTTCAGGGACTTGAGGGGACCTTGGGGACATTTGGGGTGACCTTGGGGACATTGGGGGTCCCCTCAGGGGGGTTTGGGGACAAATTCAGGGGCTTGGGGTGGCCTTGGGGACACTGGGGGTGGCTTTGGGGACATTGGGGTCCCCTCAGGGAATTTTGGGGC
>NW_024505674.1:0-332 GCF_017590055.1 Onychostruthus taczanowskii | reverse complement strand
CTGTCGCCGTGTCCGTCCCCGCGGCTCGGCGGGGCGCTGCTGGCGGCGCTGGCCCTGCGCACCGGGGCCCTGCTCCGCCACAACCGGCGCACTCAGGGCGACATCGCGACACTGCGGCGACACGCGCGGCTGCTGGCCCGGGCCACCCGCGACCCCCGGGTGTGGCCCCGCCTGTGTCACCTGCTGGGCCACCCCGCGGGAGCCACCGGGAGACACCGGGAGCCGCCCGCTTCTGGCGAATAAACCGGTGGCGCCGAGGTGGCTCTGAATGGTTGGTGGCCTTTGGGGACATCCGTGGCTCGGTGTCCCCTCCCGCCGGTGGCCCCCGGTGT
>NW_024505673.1:0-332 GCF_017590055.1 Onychostruthus taczanowskii | reverse complement strand
CCCCCCCTTCTGCAGCCAGCAAACCCAAACTGGGAGAGCTCCAATGAAAACAACATCCAGGTGGAAAATAGGAAAGTTGGATGGAGCCAAGGAAGCACGTCCAGGCTGGACGTGACCCACTGCAGCCGTGTGCTCGCATTGGTTTAAAATCCACAATTTATTGCTTGTTCCAGGACTGAAATGAGGCAAAGCTGATGTTATTTGATTAACTTGTAATTTGATTTTAAATTGCTGCACACTTTTAAACACGCTAAGCTTTTCAGTGTTTCAGCAGAGATGGTATTTACCACAACAGGCTGCTTTTATTGCTGTGATATCTTCTGGAAAAACAC
>NW_024505672.1:6004-8043 GCF_017590055.1 Onychostruthus taczanowskii | reverse complement strand
TGGGGAAAAATTGGGGGAAAATCGGGGAAAATCGGGGGAAAGTTGGGAAAAATCAGGGGAAAAATTGGGGGAAAATTAGGAGAAAATTGGGGAGAATTGGGGGAAATCGGGAAAAATCGGGGGAAATTGCAGAAAAATGGGGAAAAATTGGGGGAAATCAGGGGAAAATTGGGGGAAAATGGGGAAAAATTTGGGGAAAATCAGGGGAAAATCTGGTAAAAATGGGGAAAATAGGGGGGAAAATGGGGGGGAGATGGAGATAAAATCGGGGGGAAATCAGGAAAAATGAGAGGAAATGAAGGGGGAAAATCAGGGGAAAATTGGGGCAAATCAGGAAAAATCAGGGGGAAATGGGGGAATCAGGAAAATCAAGGGAAAAATTGGGGAGAATTTTGGAAAAATTAGGGAAAATCCGTTGAAAATCAGGAAAATCAAGGCAAAATTGGGGGGAGATCAGAGGAAAATCAGAAGAAATTGGGTATAATCCGGGAAAAATCAGGGAAAAATTGGGGAAAATCAGGGAAAATCAGGAAAATCTGGGGGAAATCAGGGGAAATTGGGGGAAATCGGGAAAATCAAGGGAAAATCAGAGAAAATCAGGGAAAATCAGAAAAAAAATGGGGAAAATCAGGGAAAAATTGGGGAAAATCGGGAAAATCAAGAAAATCAAGGGAAAATCAGGGAAATCAAGGGAAAATCAGAGAAAATCAGGGGAAAATCAGAATAAATTGGGGAAAATTAAGGCAAAATCAGGGAAAATTTGGGGAAAATCAGGGAAAATGTGGGGAAAATCAGGGAGAATCGGGAAAATCAAGAAAATAAAGGGAAAATCAGGTGGAAATCAGGGGAAAATCAGAATAAATTGGGGGAAATTAAGGCAAAATCAGGGAAAATTTGGGGAAAATCAGGGAAAATTTGGGGAAAATCAGGGAAAATCAGGGGAATCGGGAAAATCAAGAAAATAAAGGGAAAATCAGGAAAATCAGGTGGAAATCAGGGGAAAATCAGAATAAATTGGGGAAAATTAAGGTAAATCAGGGAAAATTTGGGGAAAATCAAGGAAAATCAGGGGAATCGGGAAAATCAAGAAAATAAAGGGAAAATCAGGAAAATCAGGTGGAAATCAGGGGAAAATCAGAATAAATTGGGGAAAATTAAGGTAAATCAGGGAAAATTTGGGGAAAATCAGGGGAATCGGGAAAATCATGGAAATAAAGGGAAAATTGGGGAAAATCAGGGAAAACAAGGGGAAAATCAGGGAAAATTTGGGGAAAATTAGGGAAAATTTTTACCATCCAGGCCCTTCCCGGGGCCGTTCTCAGGGGGGGATTTGGGGGCTCTCTCCAGGAGGGGCTCCAGGGCCTGGGACCCCTCTGGGCTGGGCCCCAAATCCGGGGAGCCCCAGGAGAATTTCTGCAGCCGCGGGCCCAGGGCAGCGCTCACCTCTGAGAGAGCTGGAAAAAATGGGAGGAAATTCCTTAAAAATGGGAAAAAAATACTGGAAAAATATTTCTGTCATCTGGGACAAAAATCAGTTTAAAAATGGGGGGAATTCCCTGAAAAATGGGAGAACATTCCTTAAAAATGGGAAACAAATCACACTGGAAAAATGGATTTATCATCCGGAAAAAAATCCGGAAAAAATCACTTTAAAAATTGGAGAAAAAATCCCTGAAAAACGGAGAAAATTCCTTTAAAAACGCCCCACCCTGCCCACCTGAGCTCCCCTGAGCCCCCTCCCCACCTCACCTGAGCCCCCTCCCCACCTCACCTGGGTTCACCTGAGCCCCTCCCTGCTCACCTGAGCCCCTCCCTGCCCACCTGAGCCCACCTGAGCCGCCTCCCCACCTCACCTGGGTTCACCTGAGCCCCCTCCCTGCTCACCTGAGCCCCTTCCCCACCTCACCTGAGCCCCTCCCTGCTCACCTGAGCCCCTTCCCCACCTCACCTGAGCCCCTTCCCCACCTCACCTGAGCCCCTCCCTGCCCACCTGAGCCCCTTCCCCACCTCACCTGAGCCCCTTCCCCACCTCACCTGGG
>NW_024505672.1:5244-5829 GCF_017590055.1 Onychostruthus taczanowskii | reverse complement strand
GGGAGGGGCGGGAAAGGGGGGAGGGGCAAAGGGGGGGGAGGGGCAGAGAGGAGAAGGAGCCGCGAGAGGAGAGGGTGAGGAGGGGCAGGATTTGGGGGGAATTTGGGGAAATTTGGGAAAAATTGGGAATTTTGGGGGGAAATTTGGGGAAATTTGGGGGGAATTGGGGATTTTGGGGGAAAATTGGGGAATTTTGGGGGGCAAAATTTGGGGGAATTTGGGGATTTTGGGAGAAATTTGGGGAATTTTGGGGGGGAATGGGAAATTTTGGGGAATTTGGGGAATTTTTGGGGGAAATGGGGGAATTTGAGGGGAATTTTGAGGGGAAATTGGGGAATTTTGGGGGGAAATTTGGGGAATTTTGAGGGGAATTTTTGGGAGAAATTGGGGATTTTGGGGGGAAATTTGGGGGGAAATGGGAGGAAATTTCCAGAATTTTGGGGGGAAATTGGGGATTTTGGGGGGAAAAATTTGGGGGAATTTGAGGGAATTTTGAGGGGAATTTTGGAGGGGAAATGGGGAATTTTGGGGAAATTCTGGGTGGAAAATTGAGGCATTTGGGGGCATTTGGGGGGAATTTTGGAG
>NW_024505672.1:1232-5087 GCF_017590055.1 Onychostruthus taczanowskii | reverse complement strand
TTTGGGGAAAATTTTGGGAATTTTGGGAATTTTGGGGATTTTCGGTTCCCCACCTGGAGCAGGTGAAGAGGGGATGAAGAGGGAAAAATTTAGGTGGAAAATGAGCAAAAAATGAGCGAAAAATGAGAAAAAATGGCCAAAAAATGGTGAAAAATGGGGGAAAATTGGGAAAATTTTGGGGAAAATTTTGGGAATTTTTGGGAATTTTTGGGAATTTTGGTTCCCCACCGGGAGCAGGTGAAGAGGGGATGAAGGGGGAAAAATTTAGGGGGAAAATGAGCAAAAAAAGAGCGAAAATGATCAAAAAATGGGAAAAAATGGTGAAAAATGGTGAAAAAATGGTGAAAAATGGGGGAAAATTGGGGAAATTTTGGTGAAAATTTTGGGAATTTTGGGGAATTTTGGGAATTTTGGGTTCCCCACCTGGAGCAGGTGAAGAGGGGATGAAGGTGGAAAAATTTAGGTGGAAAATGAGCAAAAAAATGACCAAAAAATGAGAAAAAATGGCCAAAAAATGGTGAAAAATGGGGGAAAATTGGGGAAAAATTGGTGAAAATTTTGGGAATTTTTGGTTCCCCACCTGGAGCAGGTGAAGAGGGGATGAAGGGGGAAAAATTTAGGTGGAAAATGACCAAAAATGAGCAAAAAATGAGCAAAAAATGACCAAAAAACGAGAAAAAATGACCAAAAAATTGTGAAAAATGGGGGAAATTCGGGAAAATTTTGGGGAAAATTTTGGGAATTTTGGGGAATTTTGGGAATTTTGGGTTCCCCACCTGGAGCAGGTGAAGAGGGGATGAAGGTGGAAAAATTTAGGGGGAAAATGAGCAAAAAATGACCAAAAAATGGTGGAAAATGGGGGAAAATGGGGGAATTTTTGGGGAAAATTTTGGGAATTTTGGGTTCCCCACCTGGAGCAGGTGAAGAGGGGATGAAGGTGGAAAAATTTAGGGGGAAAATGAGCAAAAAATGACCAAAAAATGAGAAAAAATGGCCAAAAAATGGGGAAAAATGGGGGAAAATTGGGGAAAAATTGGTGAAAATTTTGGGAATTTTTGGGAATTTTGGGGATTTTGGGTTCCCCACCTGGAGCAGGTGAAGAGGGGATGAAGGGGGAAAAATTTAGGTGGAAAATGACCAAAAATGAGCAAAAAATGAGCAAAAAATGACCAAAAAATGGTGGAAAATGGGGGAAAATGGGGGAATTTTTGGGGAAAATTTTGGGAATTTTGGGTTCCCCACCTGGAGCAGGTGAAGAGGGGATGAAGGTGGAAAAATTTAGGGGGAAAATGAGCAAAAAATGACCAAAAAATGAGAAAAAATGGCCAAAAAATGGGGAAAAATGGGGGAAAATCAGGGAAAATTTGGGGAAAATCAGGGAAAATGTGGGGAAAATCAGGGAGAATCGGGAAAATCAAGAAAATAAAGGGAAAATCAGGAAAATCAGGTGGAAATCAGGGGAAAATCAGAATAAATTGGGGAAAATTAAGGTAAATCAGGGAAAATTTGGGGAAAATCAGGGGAATCGGGAAAATCATGGAAATAAAGGGAAAATTGGGGAAAATCAGGGAAAACAAGGGGAAAATCAGGGAAAATTTGGGGAAAATTAGGGAAAATTTTTACCATCCAGGCCCTTCCCGGGGCCGTTCTCAGGGGGGGATTTGGGGGCTCTCTCCAGGAGGGGCTCCAGGGCCTGGGACCCCTCTGGGCTGGGCCCCAAATCCGGGGAGCCCCAGGAGAATTTCTGCAGCCGCGGGCCCAGGGCAGCGCTCACCTCTGAGAGAGCTGGAAAAAATGGGAGGAAATTCCTTAAAAATGGGAAAAAAATACTGGAAAAATATTTCTGTCATCTGGGACAAAAATCAGTTTAAAAATGGGGGGAATTCCCTGAAAAATGGGAGGAAATTCCTTAAAAATGGGAAAAAAATACTGGAAAAATATTTCTGTCATCTGGGACAAAAATCAGTTTAAAAATGGGGGGAATTCCCTGAAAAATGGGAGAACATTCCTTAAAAATGGGAAACAAATCACACTGGAAAAATGGATTTATCATCCGGAAAAAAATCCGGAAAAAATCACTTTAAAAATTGGAGAAAAAATCCCTGATGGGGTTAAACTGGGTTTAAACCATGGGAAATTGGGGTTAAACCAGAGCTGGTGCAGGTTGAGCCGCACGTGGAGCAGACATAAAGGCCGCTGGGAATGGGGGGAAAACGGGGATTTTGGTCAAATTACGGGGATTTTATACTGAAATTTGGGAGAAATTTGGGCTAAACTGGGCTTAAACCATGGGAAATTTGGGTTAAACTGAGCTTAAACCATGGGAAATTGGGGTTAAACTGGAGCTGGCACTGGTTGAGCCGCACGCGGAGCAGGACGTACAGGCCGCTGGGAATGGGGGGAAAAACGGCGATTTTGGTCAAATTACGGGGATTTTGGAGTGGAATTTGGGGGTTTTGGAACAAAATTCCGTGAATTTGGGACTGACATTTCAGGAATTTTGGGGAGAAATTCCAGGAATTTTGGGCTGAAATTCTGGGAATGTCGGGAGAGAAATTCCAGGAATTTTGGAGTGAAATTTGAGGGCTTTGGAGTGAAATTCCGGCAATTTTGGAGAGAAATTCTGGAAATTTTGGGCTGAAATTCCGGGAATTTTAGGGAGAATTTCTGGGAATTTTAGACTCAAATTCTGGGAATTTTAGACTCAAATTCTGGGAATTTTACACTGAAATTCTGAGACTTTTTCAGTGAAATTCTGGGAATTTTAGGGAGAATTTCTGGGAATTTTAGACTGCAAATTCTGAGACTTTTTCAGTGAAATTACAGAATCTTAGGGACAATTTCTGGGAATTTTAGACTCAAATTCTGGGAATTTTCGACTACAAATTCTGGGAATTTTAGACTCAAATTCTGGGAATTTTACACTGAAATTCTGAGACTTTTTCAGTGAAATTCTGGGAATTTTAGGGAGAATTTCTGGGAATTTTTGACTCAAATTCTGGGAACTTTCGACTACAAATTCTGGGAATTTTACACCGAAATTCTGAGACTTTTTCAGTGAAATTCTGGGAATTTGACCCTGAAATCTGGGGATTTCCTGGTAATTTTCCAGGGAATTTGGGAATTCTCTTGGGGTTAAACCAGAACTGGCACAGGTCGTGCCAGACACAGAGCAGGACACAAAGGCCGCTGGAAAATGGGGGGGAAAATGGGAATTTTGGGCAAATTTCTGGGAATTTGGGGGAGAAATTGGGAGCAAAACTGGGTTTAAACTCAGGTGAAATCGGGGCTGGTCAGGACTAAAGCTGTGACTAAAGCAGGGGGAATTCAAACTCGGGAGTTCAATTCAACCCCAGCTCAAGGTGACCCCGGGCTAAAATTAAACCAGGCTAAAATTAAATTAAAGGGGAAGGAAATGGGGCTGGGCTGGAGGTAAAATGTTGAATTAATTAAACTTAAACTGGGCTGGAGTTAAAATATTGAATTAATTCAAGTTAAACTGGGATGGAATTAAACTTAAACTGGGCTGGAATTAAACTTAAACTGGGCTGGAATTAAAATTATTGAATTAATTCAAGTTAAACTGGGCTGGAATTAAACTTAAACTGGGCTGGAATTAAAATATTGAATTAATTCAAATTAAACTGGGCTGAAATTAAAATATTGAATTAATTCAAATTAAACTGGGCTGGAATTAAAATATTGAATTAATTCAAATTAAACTGGGCTGGAATTAAAATATTGAATTAATTCAAGTTAAACTGGGCTGGAATTAAACTTAAACTGGGCTGCAATTAAAATATTGAATTAATTCAAGTTAAACTGGGCTGGAATTAAAATATTGAATTAATTCAA
>NW_024505672.1:0-571 GCF_017590055.1 Onychostruthus taczanowskii | reverse complement strand
GGGGGAGCCCCAATTTTGGGGGGGATTTTCAGGGGTTATCCCAATTTTACGGGAATTTTTAGGATGAAATCCCAATTTTGGGGGGATTTTTAGGGGAGATTCCAATTTTGGGGTGGATTTTGAGGGGGGAATCCCAATTCCTTCTGAAGGGAACCCCAAATTTTTGGGGAAAAAAGGAAATTCCTGAATTTAGGAGGCCCCAAATCCTTGGGAATTTTGGGAATAAAGGGAAATTCCTGATTTTGGAGGGGCTAAAATCCATGGAATTGGCAGGGTCAGGTTTGAGGTCAAAGTCAGGGGTTTGGGGTCAGGTTTGGGGGGTTTTGGGGTCAGTTTGGGGGATTTTGGGGTCAGGTTTGGGTCAGGGTCAGTGTTGGAAAGTTTTGGGGTCAGGTTTGGGGTTAGAATTGAGGGTTTGGGGTCAGGTTGAGGGGTTTGGGGTCAGGGTCAGTTTTGGGGGGTTTGGGGTCACTTTGGGAGGTTTTGGGGTCAGGTTTGGGGTCAAGGTCAGGATTTTGGGGTCTGGTTTGGGGTCAGGTTTAGGGGTTTGGGGTCAAAGTCAGGGTTTTGG